>NC_028456.1:26083791-26086142 GCF_000263155.2 Setaria italica | reverse complement strand
CAGTGTGCTACAGTGCTGTAACAGTAATTTGGCACCTCCCAAATTCCCCAACTAAACACGGCCTAACTAAACATGGCCTAAATAGAACAAGGAGCACCTGTAAGCTCCCAGTGCGCAAAAGAATTTCTTCTTGTGTACATCCGTGCTTGTTCTCAGTGGACAGCGCCACAGCCGTGTCAGATAAGAATTCTAAAAATATTCCAGTAACGTGCGCCTTTTTCAGCTACTGTCAGAATGTGGATAGAATGTTTCATAGAGTACAAGTTATACATATTGATTTCTGTATTGTTCTAAAAGATGAATGTGTGAGGTATCAGTTACGTTGCCTTTGATTGGTTCTTCCTTCCTCTCCATTTGTTACAGGGGGAAAAGGTAGAACAGGAACTAGGTATTATATGGCCAACCCATATTACCCGAAGGCCAGATTCAGATTTCAAGCGTAGATTGATCGAGGCCCTTACTAAGCCAGTTGCTCGGAAAGAGTATTATAGATTGTTTGACACCGTTACTATCCGTACTCCATTAATGAAGCTGCGGCAGATCCGCAATGAAACGAAATTCTATCCTACAGAAGCAATGGGCAGTTCATATTTGGATCACTACCCAGGTAAAATGTTGCATCGCTTGCATACTTTCTGTTCATGGATGCTGTCTTCTCATTGCCATTGCTTTTTCCTTCAGGAACTACTTACATTTTCACTGTTGAAATATTCTGACAAAAACTAAACTGCAACCACTTGCAGTAAAGTGGATTTCTCGTATGATGTCCTGTGTTGGGTCTTATCTGTATTCCTGTAATTCATGTTCAGTTTTGTCCTATTCTTTTCAACTCTGCTATTGTCCATGGTTGTTATTCTTTTTGTTTCTACGATGAATATCTATTTTTATTTATGTCAACGACATTCAGTCATTTTGTTTGTCTACTCCCTTTTTTGCATCATATATATAGTGCATTACTCCCCTGTTCAATTGATACATGACTGAAACATCTTATTGATGATACTTGATCTTTGGTTTTTGACATAGTCTTTTTTGAGGCCATACCTTGACAAAGTTGGCTATTCCTTTAGAATTTGTAAGGTCAACAGCAGGAGTTCAATGTTGAATATTCAACAACTGTCATCACTGGAGCATTCAACTTCAATGTCAATTATTGAAGTCTATAGTTGTCTGTGCGCAATATGTCTATGGATTGTTGAGCAATATAAAAATTGCGTTATATACAACATTTCAAACACCAGATTCAGTTTATTGTTGAGCACACAGTTGATCAATGGCTCATTTCGGTTTTGCGATTGATTCATTTGAACGTTGAGTTCATATGCTGATATCAGTGTCATGACAGGAATGGTCTATAAACTCGCACAGTAGAATCATTTTCTTGGATAAGAATATATTTTATTTAACATCTGAAGTTTTTCTGTCCTTTTGGTGACTAAACTATTTTTGGCACCACTGTGTAGTAACAACAGAACCAACTGCTTGTAATTGTTTTGGTCATTTGGTGACAATATGTTTTGTTTTTGTTTGAGAAAGAGTTCTGTTTATTCTTGAACTGGTCAGATTTGCTTGCGATTGTAGTACTAGTTAACACATTTTCTTTGTTTTACTTCAGATCTGGCTGAACAAATTATGAACAGTGGACGTTGCAATGGTCTAGCTCTGATGCGTGGGTTTCTTTTCTGGTTGCAGGTAACCTTGTAGTATTTCTTGTATTTCTTAATAATTATTTGGGCAGTTGTTTTCATCTTTTTTCTCTTTGCTGAAAACAGTTGTCATATATCAAATCCTTATGTTTCCACCCACTTGAAGTTCCAGTAAAATTGCCCAACTCGAAAACTGTGGTACCCTATAGCGAACTACTTATTATTTACTTGCACATTGCTCACAATTAAAGTGTATATACTTTTTGGGTAGAGTCATGCCTTTTTTTTTTTGTTGAAATAGATAATTTTCTGTCCTGCAAGGCTGCAAGTCAGTATAGCCCATTAGAAGATCTGGTTAAGCAGGACTGATGTCAATCGCAGCGAAATAAGTTTGTTTGCAGCATCAATATATACTGTCTTCTTACTGCCAAGCCATTGCATATCTAAGCAGCATTGTTATTTTTCAAGCTGGATCTGTAAATTCTGAGCTCTACATCATTCTTCTGCAGAACAATGCTCATGACGATCAGTTCAAGCCATGGGTAGATGATTCCAAAGCTCGAGAGGTTATTCCTGTGGTGGACTGAGCTCGCACCGACTATGTGGCGATACCCTTAGTTTGTTTGATTTCGCTCCATGGTTATAATAAACTATGCGGTTGTGACAAATTGTCCTCGCCCGAGACCGTGCGGACTTGTATAGTGA
>NC_028456.1:26010559-26083691 GCF_000263155.2 Setaria italica | reverse complement strand
GGGGGGGGGGGGGGGTCTCAATCCTGATACGTGTCACTCTGTGATGGCAAGCGCATGTATCGTTCAGCTACTGGGTGAATAAACAGTTCCCTATTGAAATAAAACATTCTATCAGCTATTGGATTAACAAACAGTTCCCTATTGAAATAATAAGCATTCTATCCTACGTGATTAGGTTTGTGATGTGACCCCTTTTCCCCACACTGGAATTAGGACTTCGTCTAACTGAGGTGTTGATGTACATGTACCTGATCTCCTGCCATTGAGCAGTTTACGGTTGTGATTCTGAAAACAGGATCCAGAACAAACCGATTAAATCTGGAGCCCCTCTCGTATGACTGCAGAATTGCAGGAATCTGTCCAGGGTTTCTAGTTAACAGATGATCATCACTCCTAGTCCACCACACTTCTTCTGCAGCACCCTCAACGCTCCCTTGTGCTGCTTGACCGCCAGGCGCAATGGCAGATCGCGGCAGCGAGCCACCGTGCCTTCCCTGAATCTGAGGTCAGTTCACTCCAAAATCCCAACTTTGACACTATGTAAAAAGAAGATTTCCCATCACATCAAACTTGCGGTACATGCATGGAGTATCGAATGTAGACGAAATCAAAAACTAATTGCACAATTTTGTTGTACTTTGCGAGACGAATCTTTTGAGCCTAATTGGTCAATATTTGGACAATAATTCACAAATACAAACGAAAACGCTACAGTGTTGCTACAGTAATTTTGGCACCCCAAAGTTGGGCAACTAAACAAGGCCTGAATCAGAAGACGTGCCGGACATTTGTTGGCTTGTTGCCGCCATTACCCTCACCACCTTCACGAACCTCAACTCGAAGAAATGAGTTTCTAAGACCGGAAAACCCAGACGTTTTATCCCGAATTCAGAACTTTCAACTACATTGGACTTGTAGCTAGACAATTTCAACATCCAAGCGAGGCGCCTTGAGAACTTTTTGCATGCAAAATCGTAAATACCAATCAGACATGGCTGCCTGGCTGGTGTGTAGTGTAGTGGTGGCTGTGGTGCAAAAGCCGACGTTAATGGTCGCCTCAGAACCTTGGCACTAGTGAGAGCAGAGGAGTTGCTATCCTGGAGGTGAAATGGTGTTACGGTGAATAGACGAGGGAATGGAATAATGAGATCAGTAGATGACGAGACGGACGGATAGCGAATCGAAGCAGAAGCAGAAGACGCTTCTTGCCCTTTTTCCTTGCACATGCATGGTGACAGAAGGCTATTATAACAACCAAAGGATTCGGGTGTCTACATGGTATATATACCATAAGAGGATTCCAATTTCTCAATATTTTGGAAAGTATTGGAATCCAATTTTTAACGCGAATAGAATTTCCCGTAGGAGTAGAATTATTGAAAAAATCAAAATATGGAAGCCTTTCTATTTAGCAACACAAAAGTTAAGATTAAGGTTGAGGGTTACCTGCCCGCCTTGGCGGTGATGACGAGCGACGGGTAGGATGATATAGTAGCATCCCTCTCCGAGGTGATGAAGGATGGTGGTTGTATAGTGTCGATGGTGGAGGCATCAAGCACTCGGCGACTCGGTCAAATTAGTGAGGGGTCGATGGATCCGTGATGGTAGCATTGTCGAGGTTGAGAAGGGCAACAGATCCGCTAATGGGGAGCTGCCAAAGTCGAGAGGGGCGGTAGATCAGACGATGGTGACATCGCTAAAATCGAGATCCGCCGCCGATGGTGGTGATGCGGGAGTCAAGAAGGGCGGCGGATCCGACGATGGTGGTGATACAGGAGTCAAGAATGGCGGCGGATCCGACGATGGTGGCGGTGTCAGAGTCGAGAGGGGTCAGGGATCTAGCGACGGTGGGGGCGCCGGAAGCCGAGAGGGGTGGCGGATCCATTGATGGTGGCGGTGCCAGAGTCGAGAGGGGCGGCAGATCCGATGATGGTGGTGGTGCTAGAGTTGAGAGGGGTGGCAGATCCGGCGATGGTGGCGGAGTCAAGTAGGGTGGCGGATCCGACGATGGTGGTGGTGCCAGAGTCACGAGGGGTGGCCGATCTGATAATGGTGGCATTGTCCGAGTTGAGAGTGGTGGTGGATCCAATGAGAGGCGGCAGATCGGTGATGATTGTATTGATAGAATTGAGATGGGCGGAGGGAAGCGGGGAAGCTTAGATCTAGATGTAGGAGGAGGTGGAGGGACAAGGGTGAGTCTTTTGGTGTTGGAGCCAACATCGGCTTGGTGAAGTTTGGGGATAAGGTGGTGCACAACGTTGAAGAATATTAAAAGCGGATGAGCCGGGAAGGTGGGGATGAAGGAAGAGATGGGTGCGGGTGGTGTTAGTTCAATACATATGGACATAAAAAGAGATCTCGTATTAGAACTTCTCCAACAAGTGAGCGTTAAGCTAGTGGAATCAATATTTTAAAATATCCACGCTAGCGTGGTTCGTAAGCTAAGTTTGCACGTCTCTCAATACTCACCCATCTCATAGCACAAGCTTCGAGCTATCCTACTGCGCTGCTCATTTTTCTCTTTCTTCCACTCGAGGTAGCCACTATCTTATGGTATTGGAGACACTTTTATTACTAATCGGAAGTTATGTAGGATCCTAAAATTATTTACGTTTACACAACACTACTATAGTTTGTTAGGAGGGAAGGGACTGGTGCATAATGGCTAGTATCTAATATCTATCTTGGCACTATTTTTCCATTTTCGATCATAATTAATGATGTACAAAATCCTATCACATACTTAAGGGTACGTTTGTTTCAAAGACAATACGGGATGGGATGATCCTGTCTCTGTTTTCTAGGATGGGATCGTCCCATCTCATGCTTGGATGGGATGGTCCTATCTCTATTTTTTAAAATGGGATCGTCACATCTCATGCTTAGTTGAATGTGATGGGTCCATCTTAATTTTTGTTTGGTTGGAAGATTGAGCGTGAGGAATGGATGTTTTATTTTAACATCATTAGCAGCGGAGCCCATCTGTCGTTGTCAAGATCAGCGGATCTAAGACTTAGACTAGTAAATTTCTTTTATGCGCGTAAGCCTCAGGTGGTTGCGCGGGAGACACGGGTTTAGACTGGTTCGGGCAAAGGGAGCCCTACGTCCAGTATCGGGGATGTTCGTGTTGCCCACGCGGGGGTTCTGTAGTAGGGGTTACAGGTTGACGAGAGAGGGACTGGTCCCAAGTCTCTTTGGTGCTTGCGCTTTCAGGGAGAGTTGTTGTGTGCTATAGCCTGTGGGAGAAGAAGCCGATCCCCTCTCCGGCCCCGGGTTCCGCCTTTTATATCGCAAGGGGCGGCCGGAGTTACAATTGGGATCGGGTAAAGAGGACTGTAAAGAGTAAAGCGTAGAATGGTAAAAGTTACGGCAGGAAGGAGGAGCAAGACCCTGGGCGTCCGACGCCTCTGCCAGCCCTGGTTGAACGCCGGTGCGCATGCCGGAGGAGGAGGCCGCCGTATGCCAAGTGTTGTTCCTCCCTACAGATAGCTCCTTCGATGTTCGCAGGTGCCAGATCATGATGAGGGCGTTCCGTCGTTTCCCCAGCGTCCGTTAGGGAGGACGGTGGATGCTGCTGCTCAGGCGATGGCTGCTGAGAGGGAGAGCGTCACATCCGTGCTGCTGGATGCGCGGGACCCGAGGGTGCGCGGGACCCAAGGATAGGCCGCTCTCTCCTTTGCTCCGGTCGGCGCAGGCCATGAGTACCCTGTGGCGAATGGGAGCCGGCCGCCGGCACTGTAGCCTGCACAGAGCGGTCGTGCACGGGTACTTGCGCCGGGTTGCGTGAGGAGCGCGGTCGTCCTTCCCTCTGCCAGGCCTGCGGCACATTTATGGCGAGGCCGACGGGGGGGCCCACAGGATTTTGTCTGTTTTGCTCATCTGGGCCGCATCCGAGGGGGATCCCCGCTCCCGGGGGCCCCAGCGCACCCGACCCCTTTGCTTGGGGTCGGACGAGGCGGAACCCCGTGGCGAGGGGTCGGGCGCTCCCGACCCCGGGGTCGCGGTCGGGCGAGGCGGAAACTTTGCGGAGGGGGGTCGGACGTTCCCGATCCTCGCGCCGTGGTCGGGCGAGGCGGGGCTTTGATCATGTCTTGGTGGGCCTGGGCCTTCGTGTTTGTTTTCTTTAAGTGGTGGCTTAGGGGATCGTTAATATTTCCCCCCAACAGTAGCCCCCGAGCCTGTGGTGGAGCAGGAGTGCTCCTCCGGAGGCTTCTTTCGCTGCTTCATTGCGGGCTCTGTGTTAGGGCGCGCTTTGTTTTATTTCAGTCTGGCTGGGGGAACCTGCAATTTGTGACCACATGCGTGGTAGCTGGTGCGAAACTGGCCCCCGAGCTCCTGCTCGTCGCAGGAAACCGATCGGGAGGCCTGGTCGACTTTTTGATCGTTGCCCCTCAAGCGTCCGTTCGCTAGGACGGAGGGGTTGAGCCGGGCCACGTTATCCGCGTTGGACGAACCGTGGTGCTCGTTTGAGCTGCAAACGGGTAGGTTCGAGCGGAGTCCCGGTCCCCGTTCGGGGGGGTCCGGCTCGGGCCAAGCTGGTGGCGTACTCCAATTTCCCGCCGGTCAGTTCATATAGTTCCCGGATCCGTTCGACCGGATCTGGGGGCTCGTTGCCTTTCCCCGTGGAAAAACCATGAATTTTATACCGGGCGGGACTCGAACGTGAGGTTGGGACGCCCTTGGCTTTCGCTCGCCTGGGCATTGGCCGCTAGCGGACCCGTCCCTTGTCACCCCTTGCTCGGGGGATGTCCTGAGGCAGCTGTCGAACCCGTGTTGGGCCAGCTTTCGAACCTCTGGACCGTAATGGGCCGTAGGGGCGTTTTCAGCCCCGTATCCCTTTCTTACCTCCCTGTGGGCCTTGGTCCGGAGTGGAGCGGTTGTTGCGCCTGGGCCGAACGTGGGGAGCGTGGTGGGCGTGTTACCCGGGAAGTGGAGTTATGGAAGCGCCGTCCCGCGAATCGAGGAGGATTGGATGTTTTCGCGGCCGATCGTGCGCGCGGTTTTCGAAAAGGAAACGGGCGTGGCAGGGGCGTACCTGGCGCCGCATTTATGGCGGCCGGGGCGTCGATTTGGCTTCCCCGATACTTTTCCTATAAAAGCAGGAGCTCGCCGCGCCGGTTCCTTTCTCCTTTCGCATTCGAGCCTTCTTGCCTTCCACTTAGTTCATCCGCGCTCGCCTCGTTCCCTTCGCTCCAAGCCGCGCGCTCTCCTTCTCGTCTCCGTCGATCTCCTCCCTTCTCCGGCGATGGGTTCCTGGGGAGTTTCTCACTTCACCTCCTCTCGCGCCGAGGGCCTGGTGCGGAAGGGTCTCCTCTGCGAGAGGACGGCGGCGGGCGAGTGGGAGCTGCCGAGGCCGGAGCAAGTTCCGTCGCCTCCCCCCGGCTACGTCGTCTCCTTCGCCCACTTCCACGAGCGGGGATTTGCTTCCCCCCGAGCTGCTTCTTCCGCGGACTCCTCCACCACTACGGGCTCGAGCTCCAGCACCTCAACCCCAACGGGATCCAGCACATCGCGGCGTTCGTCGCGTTGTGCGAGGGATTCCTGGGTATCGAGCCCCACTTCGCACTGTGGAAATATTTTTTCACAGTGAGCCTGTACCAAAAGTCGGGGAAGGTCGGGAGCCAGCAGCGGTCGCCTCCGGCGCCGATTGGGTGCGCCGGGATCCATCTCCATCATACTCGCTCCAAGGAGTATATGACGGTGAAGACCTCGGTGTCCTACAAGGGGTGGCACAACCAGTGGTTCTACATGAGCAGCTACCCGGAGTCCCCCCTGCCGGCTTTCACCGGCCGCACCATCGAGGCGGCGCCAGAGGTGTGGGCGTACAGGCCGGTGGAGAAGGAGAAGAAGCGGTTCTCCGACCTGCTGCAGGCCATCGAGCAGCTGAAGAGGAATGGGCTCACCGGCGCCGGGGTCATCGTTGCGTACCACGCCCGGCGGGTGGCGTCGCTGATGCTCTGGGCCCGGCCGCTTGGCGCCATGGCCCCCGACGCGCCGACCGAGGGCACCGCCTTGGCGACGGGCGCGCTTGCCGCCTCCGAGATCCGGCAACGGCTCCGGGAGGCGCTGGAGGACAGGGACGTCGAGTACCCGATTCCCGGGCACCCGCCGATGCGCCCGGAGCCGGGCTTCATAGACCTGGTAAGGAGTTGGTGCGTCGTCTTCCTCTCCTTGTGTCCCGCTGTTTGTTGTCTTGACGCGGAACTGTTTTGCGTTTGCAGGGCTCACTAACCCGGGTCACGGACTCCCTTCCGCCGGTGCCGGAAGATGCCGACCGGAGGACTCGCAACCGTCTCCTAGCCGAGGCGCAGAAGCACCGCAAGGACAAGGAGACGGCGAGGAGGCGGAAGAAGGCCGCCAAGGAGTTCCAGCGGCGGCGGAGGGGGGCGGTCGTGTCTGACGACGACGACGACGACGATGAAGATGAAGAGGATGAAGATGAGGAAGAGGATGAGGAGGAAGAGCTGATTCCCCCCCGATCGGGGGCTTTGGTGATTCATGATGCGCCCCTGCAGACGGCCGCGGGGGGTGAAGCGGGGGAAGCGTCCGCCCGGGCTTCGGCTCCCCCAGGCCCTGGGGCTGTGCCTCAGGGGCCAGCACAGCGCGCGCTCTAGGAGCTGGCGCGGACCACCCCCCAGGGGTCGGCGCAGGGCGTCCCCCGGGAGCAGGTGCGGGACGCCTCCCAGGGGTCGGCGCAGGGCGTCCCCCAGGAACGGGCGCGGGGTGCCCCCCCGGGGTCGGCTCAGGGCGCCCCCCAGGAGCGGGCGCGGGCCGCTCCCCTGGGGTCGGCACAGGGCGTCCCCCAGGAGCGGGCGCGGGACGCTCCCCCGGGGTCGGCAAGGGATGCCCCCCCGGTGTCGACACGGAGCGCCCCCCGGGGGGCTTCTGAGCCTGCCCCCGCTGCAGCTTTGGGCCCGGCGCGGGGCGCTCCCCAGGAGTCTGCTCGGGGCGCTCCTCGGGGGTCCGTGGAGCCCGCCTCCACTGGCGTGCCCGCTGCCGGAGAGCAGCGAGGCGGCGACAAGCGGCCGTTGCCGGATGCCCCGGGGTCGGCGTCTGGCTCCGAGTCGAAGCGCGCGCGCCGCCCTTGCTCTTTGAGGGCGTAAGTTGGCTTTCCCTATGTGTCATTCTTTCTCCTCTTTTTTCGTTTGTTTCTGCTGACGTCTGGCCGTCGATGTGCAGCACTTCTCCCCGTGGCCTCACCCTGCAGCTGGCGCCCAAGAAGGCGCTGCGGTTGTCGGCCTCCTCCGGGGGGCGGGCCGCGACTCCGCCCGCGGCGAGCGGCGGGGTTCCTGGTGCGGCCGCGGATCCCCCCGCGGAGGTGGCCCCGGTGGAGGCGGCTGGCGGAGCGGCGGCGGCGTTAGCCGCGGGAGGAGGAGCGGACTCTACTCCGCCCTCGGTCCCTCCGGTCGCCCCTTCAGCTCAGGGCGCGATCCCCCCGGGCTCTCAGGCCAGGGAGGTGATCGACCTCGACGCCGACGAGGCGGAGGAGACAGCGGCGACGGGAGGCAGGGCGGATGCCCCCGCTGCCGTGGCGGCATCAGAGGCGGAGGGGGCGCCTGCTCCCGGAGGCGCGGCGGCGGCAGAGGCAGCGGTGACGGAGGCAGGGACCTCCGCCCCGGTCACCCCCGCGGGAGTGACTCTGGCGGCTGAGGTGGAGGTGCCCACAGGGATACCGTTGGCGGCCTCGGCGGCGACGAGCGTGCATGTGTCGGGGCCGTCGGCGGATCCGGCGGCCTCTAGCGCCATGGTGCCGTCCTCGACGGCGACGTCAGGGTCGGCCCCTGTTTCAGCCTCGGCCTCCTCCGTTCCCCGGGCGTGGAGGGGGAACGTCCTCCGCTGGTCATCCCGTGATGACCCGCCGAGGCACCTCTTCGCGCTGGACGACGCCGCCGAGTGGCAGAGGTGGCAGGCGATGCAGGGCGGCGTCGCCCAGGTCCAGGCGGCTCTAACTTCGGCGCTGGGAATTCTGGGCAACACCGTTCTCCCTGGCAGCCAGGTATGTTGCTCCTACTGTTTGGTGATGGGTACCTCCTCTTTGCCTTTTTGCCTTAACGGCGTGTTGCTTTGCAGGCTCTCCAAGAGGGCAGCCGGGGGAAATCTGATTTCCTCCGGCGGCAGCAGGGACTCTGGGAGCGCTTCAACACCGAGAGGGAGCGCACCAGGGACCTGTCCCTGCAGCTTGGCGCCGAAAGGGAGCGGACCAGGGACCTGTCTTTGTAGGTCAACGCCGCCCAGGGGGTCATCCGCGACCTGCAAGAGCGTGAGCGGGCAGCGCTGGAGGGGTCGCGGCGTGCGGAGGCCAGGCTCCAAGCCGTCGCCGAGAAGGCCCGCCTCGACCTTGAGGAGTTCCAGGCTGTCGCGGAAAGGGCCCGCCGCGACGCCGAGGGGCTTAAAGCTGCTGTTGAGAGGGCCCGCCGGGACGCCAAGGAGCTGGCGCAGCTGAGGGGGGGAGCGTGGAGCCCTCCGCACAGAGAACGATCAACTCCGCTTGCAGGTGCAGGAGCTTCAGTCCGCCGTGTCCCAAAGCGCCAACCGGGAGCGTGAGTTGAAGACCCAGGCCGACGGTGAGGTTATTTCCGTTCCCGTATTCCTGTGTCGTTTGCGTTCTGTTCTTTGACTCGGTGGGGTTTTCTGGGTGGCTCCTGCAGGTGAGATCGCCAAGTTGTGGGCTCTGCTCGACGAGAAGCGCGACGAGCACGGCGCCCTGCGAGATGCGGTCCGCGTCGTCTGCGACGACTTTGGTGTAGCTCCGGAGGAGGGGTCGAGCTCTCTTCCGGCTCGTGTCCTCGAGGTGCGCCGTCGCCGTTGCGAGATCGCCGTGGACGCGCTTCGCCTTGGCGTGCGGCGAGCCTTCGGGGTCTTCGGCTCTCACTATTCCGGCATTAACTTTGCCGGGATGAGTGAAGGGTACTGCGCCGGCTACACCGAAGCCGA
Source organism: Setaria italica (assembly GCF_000263155.2). Lineage (NCBI taxonomy): Eukaryota > Viridiplantae > Streptophyta > Magnoliopsida > Poales > Poaceae > Setaria > Setaria italica. The sequence continues at coordinate 26,074,757 of NC_028456.1, read as the reverse complement.
GCTGGACGAGATCGATGCCGGGGTGACCGCGTCGGCGGAGGCCCTCGCGAAGCTCCTGGAGGATGAAGCCGCCCCACCTGCCGACCCTGAAGCCGCCCCTTCTGCCGACCCTGAAGCCGCCGCTCCTGCCGACCCCTCTGCGAATTCGCTGTACCTGGCTCGCGCCCAAAAAGTTTGTAATTATGTCAGTCCTTCGAACTCGTTTTGCGTTGGCCATACGGGCCTGTTCTTATGACTTTTTGTTTGCACAAAAGAACCCGATTCCCTTTGTTATTCCTTTGGGCTCGAAAGCTTTAGGATGCGTTGCCGGGTGCGTCAGTAAGTTTTGATGAGCGAAGGTGCCGTAGCCGCTGGGGCGTAGGTTTTTCCGCGGTCCGATCGCAACTTGCCTGAGCATCGTTCACGCATCCTTATCTTTTTTGCATCCAAAGGTTTTCGAAAGGGAGTGTTCGGTCTGAGAAAAGAAAAAACCGTTTTCTTTTTAGGTGGCGCCCAGCGGCTGGGGTCGGGACCCCTGATGGCCCCCGAGGGGTATGCGGTTCTGGAGCAAGGCCAGGGTCGGATACCCCTGAGCTTAAAGGAAAAGGCCTTCTTTTTTCGCAGAAGAACAAAACTGGTAGCCCCCGAGGGGTATGCGACCCTAGGACGAGGCCAGGGTCGGATGCCCCTGAGCTTGAACGAAAGAACAGAAAAGACGGCAAGATTATGCATAATTTGGAAATAAAAGCTATGGGTAAAAGCGCCTTAGCTGTTCTATGTTCCAGGCGTTGCTGAAGATTTGCCCGTCGGGAGTTGCCAGCTTGTAGGTGCCTGGCCGTAGTACTTGTACGACGATGAACGGGCCTTCCCATGGGGGGGTCAACTTGTGCCGACCCCTGTTATCTTGGACGAGGCGGAGCACTAAATCACCGACGTTGAAGGCGCGGCCTTGTATCCTGCGGCTGTGGTAACGCCGTAGGGCCTGCTGGTATTTAGCCGAGTGTAGTAGGGCTACATCTCGCGCCTCGTCGAGTTGATCTTGTGCGTCCTCGAGTGACGCCTGGTTTCCCTGTTCGTCGTATGCTTTGACCCTCGGCGACCCATACTCTAGGTCGGTGGGCAAGATGGCCTCTGACCCGTAGACCATGAAGAACGGGGTGAACCCTGTCGCCCGGCTGGGGGTTGTCCTCAAGCTCCAGAGGACTGCTGGAAGCTCCGCAACCCACCGTCCGCCGAACTTTTTAAGGCGGTCGAAGATCCGTGGCTTGAGACCCTGGAGTATCATGCCTTTGGCTCGCTCGACTTGCCCGTTCGTGCGGGGGTGCGCCACTGCCGCCCAATCCACTCGAATGTGGTGGTCGTCGCAGAACTGGAGAAATCTCTTCCCGGTGAACTGCATGCCGTTGTCGGTGATGATGGAATTTGGGATCCCAAAGCGGTGGATGATGTCGGTGAAGAACTGTACTGCTTGCTCGGACCTGATTTGCACCACTGGCCTTGCTTCGATCCATTTGGAGAACTTGTCGACAGCGACGAGCAGATGGGTGAAGCCCCCGAGCGCCCTTTTGAAGGGTCCGACGAGATCCAGCCCCCAGACCGCGAACGGCCACGTGATGGGGATGGTTTGCAACGCCTGCGCGGGCAGGTGAGTTTGGCGGGCAAAGAACTGGCATCCTTCACAGGTGCGGACTACCTGGGTAGCATCCGCGACCGCGGTTGGCCAGTAAAAACCTTGTCGGAAGGCATTGCCAACAAGTGTCCTTGGCGCAGCGTGGTGACCACAAGCCCCGGCGTGGATATCCTGGATCAGCGCCTTTCCCTGCTCGATCGGGATGCAGCGCTGGAGGATCCCAGTGTGACTTCTCTTGTAGAGCTCCTGGTCGATGATGGTGAAGGATTTCGCACGGCGCGCGATCCTGCGGGCTTCTGTTTTGTCCGCCGGGAGCGTGTCGCGGACCAGGTAGTCGAGGTACGGGGCTCTCCAGTCGGTCAGGGGGTCGGCCCCCGTCGCGGGGCCCGCCGCGATTTCCATAACCACGGGGTCGGATGGCTTGGCTTCCAGGGCCGGGTCGGGTAAGGCAGCGTTGATTCCCTCGGGACCGGTGCTCGGGTCCGGGATAGGTGGCGCGCTACCGACCTCCCCCGGCTCGGGTCCTGACCCCAGGGCTGGGCATGCCTCGCCGACCCCTGCTGACTCCAGATAACGGGTTGAAGGCTTCAGCTGGTCGCTAACGAAAACGCCGTCGGGGACAGGCATCCGGCCGGACGCCGCCTTCGCTAGCTCGTCAGCGGCTTCGTTGAAGCGCCTTGCGACGTGGTTGAGCTCCAACCCATCAAACTTGTCCTCGAGCTTACGGACCTCGTTGCAGTAGGCGGCCATTTTGGGGTCGTGGCAGCTCTACTCCTTCATGACTTGCTCGACGACCAACTGGGAATCGCCTCGGACGTCTAGCCGACGGATGCCCAGCTCGATAGCGATGCGGAGCCCGTTGAGCAGGGCTTCATACTCAGCGACATTATTGGATGCAGGAAAATGGAGGCGGATCATGTACCTGATGCGTACGCCCAACGGAGAGACGAAGACGAGGCCTACTCCGGCACGGGCCCTCATTAGTGACCCGTCGAAGTACATCGTCCAGTACTCCTGCTCTTCTGGCACCGACGGTGCTTGTACCTCCGTCCACTCGGCCACGAAGTCGGCAAGTACCTGCGACTTGATGGCGGTGCGGGGGACGTAGGTGATACCCTGGCCCATAAGCTCAAGCGCCCACTTCGCGATCCTCCCTGTGGCATTCGGGTTCCGGATTACTTCACCAAGCGGGAATGATGAAACGACCGTTACCGGGTGGGAGGTGAAGTAGTGACGCAGCTTCCTCTTCGTGATAAGGATGGCGTAGACGAGCTTCTGGATCTGTGGATATCGTGCCTTGGACTCGGACAAGACTTCGCTGATGAAGTACACCGGGCGTTGCACCTTAAGAGCGTGCCCCTCCGCCTCCCGCTCCACCACTAGGGCCGTGCTGACCACCTGGGTGGTCGCCACGACGTAGAGCAGGAGGGTCTCGCCGTCGGCGGGCGGGACAAGAATTGGGGCCTTCGTCAGGAGGTCCTTGAGTTGGTCGAGTGCCTCCTGGGCCTCGCTGGTCCATTCGAAGCGGTCAGATTTCTTCAGGAGCCGATAAAGAGGAAGACCTCGCTCGCCGAGGCGCGAGATGAAGCGGCTTAGGGATGCTAAGCATCCCATGACGCGCTGCACTCCCTTTATGTTCCGGATTGGCCCTATGTCGCTGATGGCCGCTATTTTCTCCGGGTTTGCCTCGATGCCGCGCACGGAGACGATGAAGCCTAACAGCATGCCCCTTGGGACACCGAACACACATTTCTCGGGATTAAGCTTAATACGCTTATCCCTCAGCCTTTCGAAGGTTAGCTCCAGATCGGGAACGAGCTGGTCGCCCTTCCTGGATTTAACCACGATGTCGTCGAAGTAGGCCTCAACGGTCCGCCCGATGAGATCCCCGAAGCACTTCAGCATGCATCGCTGGAAGGTAGTCCCCGCGTTTTTGAGGCCGAATGGCATCTTAACGTAGCAGTAGGGACCAAAGGGGGTGATGAAGGAGGTAGCGGGCTGGTCGGCCTCTTTCATCGCGATCTGGTGGTAGCCGGAATATGCGTCGAGGAAGCTGAGGGTTTCGCACCCGGCGGTTGAGTCGACTATTTGATCTATGCGTGGCAAAGGAAACAGATCCTTTGGATACGCTTTGTTGAGACCGGTATAATCGACACACATCCTCCATTTCCCGTTCTTTTTCGGTACAAGAACAGGATTGGCTAGCCACTCAGGGTGGCGCACTTCCTTGATGAACCCGGCCGCCAGGAGCTTCTGGAGCTCTTCACCAATGGCCCTGCGCCTTTCTTCGTCGAAACGGCGCAAGCCTTGCTTCACTGGTTTGGAGCCGGCCTTGATGTTCAAGGAATGCTCGGCGACTTCTCTCGGGATGCCTGGCATGTCCGAGGGCTTCCACGCGAAGACGTCGCTGTTCGCGCGGAGGAAGTCGACGAGCGCGCTTTCCTATTTGGGGGATAGGGCCGCGCTGATCCGCACAACCCTACCATTGGAACAGCCGGGATCGAGAGGGACTTCTTTGATACCTTCGGTGGGCTCAAAGGAGGTGCTCGACTGCTTGGCGTTGGGCTGATCTTCGTTCACCTCAGCAAGCTGGACCGCCATGCTGCTCGTGACAGTGATGGCCGCTGCGTACTCGCAACACTCGACGTCGCACTCGTATGCCTTCTGAAAGGTCGTGCCGACGGTGATGACCCCGTTGGGCCCTGGCAGCTTGAGCTTGAGGTAGGTGTAGTTGGGGATTGCCATGAACTTCGCGTAGCACGGCCGTCCTAAGATGGCGTGGTAGGTTCCGCGAAACCCCACCACCTCGAAGGTGAGGACCTCCTTCCTATAGTTGGAAGGGGTCCCAAACGTAACGGGCAGGTCGATCTGCCCAAGAGGCGTCGCCTGCTTCCCTGGCACTACGCCATGGAAGGGTGCCTTGCTGGGATGGAGGCGGGAGCGATCGATCCCCATAGCGTCGAGGGTCTCGGCGTAGAGGAGGTTGAGGCCGCTGCCCCCGTCCATGAGTACCTTGGTGAGGCGCGTCGTGCCGACGATGGGGTCGACGACGAGAGGGTAACGCCCCGGATGCCGGACGCGTCCAGGGTGGTCGGACCTATCGAAGGTGATGGCCGGCCCGGACCAGTCGAGGAAGGTCGGAGTCGCAGGCTCAGCCGCGTAGACCTCCCGGCGCTCCAGCTTTTGCTGGTGCTTGGTGTCGTATGCCGCGGAGCCGCCGAAGATCATGAAGCAGCCGTCAACCTTAGGGAAGCCGTCTTCCTTCTCTTCGTCGCCCTTCTTTTCCTCGTCGGGCTTCCGCTTCCGGTCACCTTTCACCGGATTGCCCACAAAGTACCTCTTCATGAGGTTACAGTCTTTGTAGGCGTGCTTGACGGGAAACTCGTGGTTCGGGCACGGTCCCTCGAGCAGCTTGTCGAAGAAGCCGGGGGCGCTTTCGGGGGGCGGCTGCCCCCGCTTGCGCTCGACCGCGGCCACGAGGGGGGCCTCGCGCCGCTGCTTGCCCTTCTTCTTTTGCTGGCGGTTGGAGGTGCCTTCGTCGGCGTCCTCCTCCCGTTTCGCCTTGCCCTAGGAACGATCAAAGATCGCTCCGACAGCCTCTTCGTCAGAGGCGTAGCTAGTGGCGATATTGAGGAGCTCTTCCGTGGTTCACGGGCCTCGGCGTCCTAGCTCGTGGACGAGGGGCCGGCAAGAGGTCCCTGCTAGGAAGGCTCCAATGACGTCGGCGTCCGCGACGTTGGAGAGCTCGGTACGCTTCGGCAAGAGGTCCCTGCTAGGAAGGCTCCAATGACGTCGGCGTCCGCGACGTTGGAGAGCTCGGTACGCTTCCTGGAGAAGCGCCGGATGTAATCCCGGAGGGACTCGTCCGCCCCCTGGCGGCAGCTCCAGAGATCCCAGGAGTTGCCGGGGCGCGTGTACGTCCCTTGGAAGTTTCCTATGAAAACCTCTTTCAGGTCGTTCCAGTTGCGAACGTGTCCCGAAGGGATCTGTTCCAGCCAAGCTCGCGTGGAATCTGCCAGAAAAAGGGGTAGGTTGCGGATGATGAACAGGTCATCATCCGCTCCGCCGGCTTGACATGCAAGCCGGTAGTCGCTGAGCCACACACCAGGATTTGTCTCCCCCGAGTATATGGCTACACTCGTGGGTTGCCTGAAGCGCGGCGGAAAGGGCGCATTTAGGATGCGTGCGGAGAAGGCCCGAGGCCCAGCCGCTCCTGGGCTCGGGCTGCGGTCTTTCCCGCTGTCGTAGCGCCTGCCACGGTGGACGTGGTAGCCTCAATCTGCCCCGTCTTCCCTGCCCGCGCGGGAGCGTCTCCGCGCGTTCAGGGTGTCGCGGGCGTCGCGGACGAGACCAACGCGCTGGTGGACGGATCGAGCCTCGCCTACCGCGGGTGGCGGGGTTCGTCGGGCGGACGCGGCCTGATTCGCCCCCGGAGGGGGTTGATGGACAGATTCCCCCCGCCGTTCCGGGGGCGCGCCATGCGTCGCCCGGCTGGCGTTCTGCCCGCGTCGCCGAGACGCTGAACTTTCCGCCTGCTGGACGACGGCGCACTCGAGCAAGTTGCACATCTCTTGGCGTGCCCGTCGCTCCTCGGGCGTCGCTGGCTCGGGGAGCTGTCGGAGCAACACCGCCGCGGCGGCGACGTTTTGGCTAGCGCGGGCAAAGAGCGGCGGTCGCTCTCCGTCCGCACAGATGCGTTCCTGGACGTCGCGCGCCCGTTGTCGCGCTCCCCCCTCATGGTGGGGGTGCTCTACCTCTTGGCGAGCGCCCGCGTGCGCTTCTGGTTGCTGAGAGCACCCTGGGGCCCTGGGTAAGGCTCCAGTTGTAGCTGCGGCGCGCGAGGGGGGAACCCGTTGTCTCCCCTCGGCACCATCGCCGTTGGACCCCTCGGAGTGCGCGTCGACCACAAGGCACTCGCGCGAGGGGCGGGGACTCCCGCTGCTGGAGCCAGCGTCGGAGATTGTCCTCGCCGCGCCCACGAGCTCGTTGCTCGCGGGCGACGTGGTCAAGGACCGCGCTAGGAGGTGACCGTAAGCCCCCGTGGCGTTGCGTAGCCCGAAGGGCTGTCCCTCTGATGAGGTCCTTCTGGTAGGCGACCGGCCGCTCGCCGTCGTCCTGGCGGCGGGCCAAGGGCAGCAGGACGTGCGGGCAAGACGAGGACAGGGATCAGCTCGATCCCTTCCCCGGTGGCCAGGAAGTCCAGGCTCCCGAAACGGATCAGGGAGCCCGGAGCAAAGCTGCTATCGCAATTGGCCATCTGAGGCTGGAGATGTACGCGCAAAGGTCCCCTACCTGGCGCGCCAACTGTCGTTGTCAAGATCAGCGGATCAAGACTTAGACTAGTAAATTTCTTTTATGCGCGTAAGCCTCAGGTGGTTGCGCGGGAGACACGGGTTTAGACTGGTTCGGGCAAAGGGAGCCCTACGTCCAGTATCGGGGATGTTCGTGTTGCCCACGCGGGGGTTCTGTAGTAGGGGTTACAGGTTGACGAGAGAGGGACTGGTCCCAAGTCTCTTTGGTGCTTGCGCTCTCAGGGAGAGTTGTTGTGTGCTATAGCCTGTGGGAGAAGAAGCCGATCCCCTCTCCGGCCCCGGGTTCCGCCTTTTATATCGCAAGGGGCGGCCGGAGTTACAATTGGGATCGGGTAAAGAGGACTGTAAAGAGTAAAGCGTAGAATGGTAAAAGTTACGGCAGGAAGGAGGAGCAAGACCCTGGGCGTCCGACGTCTCTGCCAGCCCTGGTTGAACGCCGGTGCGCATGCCGGAGGGGGAGGCCGCCGTATGCCAAGTGTTGTTCCTCCCTACAGATAGCTCCTTCGATGTTCGCAGGTGCCAGATCATGATGAGGGCGTTCCGTCGTTTCCCCAGCGTCCGTTAGGGAGGACGGTGGATGCTGCTGCTCAGGCGATGGCTGCTGAGAGGGAGAGCATCACATCCGTGCTGCTGGATGCGCGGGACCCGAGGGTGCGCGGGACCCGAGGACAGGCCGCTCTCTCCTTTGCTCCGGTCGGCGCAGGCCATGAGTACCCTGTGGCGAATGGGAGCCGGCCGCCGGCACTGTAGCCTGCACAGAGCGGTCGTGCACGGGTACTTGCGCCGGGTTGCGTGAGGAGCGCGGTCGTCCTTCCCTCTGCCAGGCCTGCGGCGCATTTATGGCGAGGCCGACGGGGGGGCCCACAGGATTTTGTCTGTTTTGCTCATCTGGGCCGCATCCGAGGGGGATCCCCGCTCCCGGAGGCCCCAGCGCGCCCGACCCCTTTGCTTGGGGTCGGACGAGGCGGAACCCCGTGGCGAGGGGTCGGGCGCTCCCGACCCCGGGGTCGCGGTCGGGCGAGGCGGAAACTTTGCGGAGGGGGGTCGGACGTTCCCGATCCTCGCGCCGTGGTCGGGCGAGGCGGGGCTTTGATCATGTCTTGGTGGGCCTGGGCCTTCGTGTTTGTTTTCTTTAAGTGGTGGCTTAGGGGATCGTTAATATTTCGCCCCAACACCATCTATCTGTCGTGACCCTATCTGTCAATCTCTTTTTTTCCTCTTTATTTTTTTCCTCCCACCCTGATCTCCTCCGATGTTGAGCAGCTGCCCGCTATTGTTGAGCTCGAGCCGCTCGCTCTGCACGTCGAGCTCGGCCGTGCCGCGCCAAGCCGGGCTGCCCCGCCGGCGACCTTGCCTCCACCGCCCCCAGGACAGGCTCCGCGCCGCCCCTGATCGCCTTGCCAGTCGCGGAGCTCGTTCGCACGTCGTCCCTGGGGACATCTGCCTCATCCCATCGAGCGCCGCCCTCCTTCGACTCGCTAGGTGCCGGAACTTCATCGCGTGCGGGACAATGGAAGAGAGACGGCTTGCATCCGCTCGTGGGAGTCAATCTCGAATCTGAAGGGAATATTCCTCATCAGGGATGGATCCCTCCCACCTATCTCTGTCCCCGACGCGGAAAATGGAACGACCCATCCCTCTTGTCCTCGCATCCAAAGGAATCTAAGGTTTCATTTAGCAGGGATTAAACTTTAACCCTATCACATCAGATATTCGGATAAGGATTAAATATGAGCTAGTTATAAAAATAATAGCAAAACCTCTAAGCTAAATCGCGAGATGAATCTATTAAGTCTAATTAATCCATCATTAGCGAATGGTTACTGTAGCACCACATTATCAAATCATGGACTAATTAGACTTAGGGCCTGTTTGGGAAGGGGTGTTAAAGTTTAACAGGGTGTTAAACTTTAATACATGTGGCGTGTTTGGATGGGTTGTTAAAGTTTAACACCTTTGTTGGAAAATGACTACATTACCCCTCAATAATGCTCTTAAATGCTGTCTAATAAGTGGAGAGAGAAGGAGAGAGAGGGGGCAACCAGAGAATAAGTGGGGAGGGGGACCACTTTTAACACCTTTAGCAAAATTTAACACCCCCTCCATGTGTTAATGAAAAGAGAGATGTTAAATTTTAACACTACTCTTTTAACACAAGTGTTTGACAGCCATTTTATTAAAAAGGTGTTAAATGGGGGTGTTAAATCCCAAATAGGCTCTTAATAGATTCATCTCATGATTTAGCTTAAAGATTGTACAATTAATTTTGTAATTAATCTATATTTAATATTTCTAATTAGTGTCAAACATCCGATGTGATAGCTTCCAAACACCCTTAAATGCAATAGAACATGTGCATTTTCACGATGGAGTGGACAAGAGAATATGGTCGTGGGCAGGATGGAATCAACAAGCCAAAACAATCTGAGCATTTCTCGTACACGAGACTTTTCTTCTTCCGCCACGTCAGATTAATACAGTGCTGACATAGTGCGCGGACATCCTTCAAGCTTCAAGAACCCGGCGTCCCGGCGCAACCTTGTACCACTGTGCAGAAGCAGAACACTCACTCAAAAGGTCCCACCATATAGCTTTCAAAAAAAAAAAAGGTCCCACCATATAAGAGACACGGACACAGTCAGTCACACTCCCACCGCGTCTCCCCACCTTCCCAACCAACCAGGCCACGGCCGAAAACCCCCGATCATGCCGCCGCCGGGCAAACCCTACATCGCCTCCGGCGCCGCCGGCTTGTCCGCGCGCGAGGCCGACGAGGTCGACCGCGACTACGACTTCTTCCTCGACCACGTCCGCCTGGACGGCCACGGCTACGCGCTCTACATCCCTTCCAAGGACGGCGTCTCCCCTCCCGAGGTGATCAGGTACGAGCAACCCCTCGACGGCAGCAATGTCGGGGCCCCCGTCGTCGGCCCTGAAGGCGGGGGCCGAGGAGGCCCTCCCCCGTCGGAGGAGGGCCCGTGGGCCGCGCGTGATCCCCCGCGCGCGGCCCCGTACGGCGCCGCTCACCCTCGCGCCGGCGTCAAGCGCAAGGCCCCAGACGCGACCCCCAGCGCCGAGGCCCGGAGCGGCGGGGTCCCCATGGAAGAGGACGCGCCGGCGCCGGCGCCGCAACCCGCGTGGTACGACTCCCAAGCTGGCATCGACGAGCAGTACCGCTTCTTCCTCCGGCACCTTCGTAAGGTGAACGAACGCGAAGCGGTGCTCAAAGTGGGGAATTTGAGGATCCCTTTCGGGCACGAGCCGCCTGCAGACAATAGCTACGCCGAGGAGGAGGACGACGCTGAGGAGGATGAAGATGAGTTAATTCCTGCATCAGGGCAGTCAGGGGAGGACGGTGCTGGTACGGATGAAGAGGAGGAGGTGTTCGCAGAGAAAGAGGCGGGGGTTGATTTGGATTTGCAGGTCGTGAACGTCTCTGATTCAGAGGTATCTGCGCTATTTCCATCACTTGTGAATTGGTATTATGTCGGTTCCATGCCTCTGAGTCTCTGACGCACCCGATCCCAACCCTTTTTGGCTCGTCATGTTTGTAACGCGTCTGGCTTAAAGGTGAAGGAGGAGGAGGTGAGCGAAGATGAAGAGGACGACGAGGACTCGCAAGAGGAAGAGGTCGACGAAGAAGATGAGGAGTGGGAGGTGGAGGGGGAGGACTCTGAGGTGGGGCCTGGATCAGATTTGCAGGTTGTCAATATTCTGGATTTTGAGGTAACACCATGCCATTCCCATCTCTTGTGAAATGTTGTCATGTCTCAAGGAAGCAGGTTTCCTTGTGCCCGACGCCACTGATTCCATATCATTCTTTTCTTGTCGCATCTATGTTGTGCCTGGCCTAATAGATAAAGGATGAAATGGAGGAAGAAGATGAGTTGAGTGCCCCAGTCAAGGGAATAACAGAGTCACAGCCATTGAACAGGGAAGCAAGCTCAAGCAAGGGACATGCAGCCATACCTCGCAATGCTTTGGTGAGACATTACAGCACATGTAATTATAATTATCATTTGATTCCTTACATGCTATAGTTTTTAGCAGTGCGCATTGTTTGTTAAATGGATGAACGGCCATGATTCCTAGGCTCCTAGCATATATATGGTATGTGCTTGTCCAGCATTTCAAATAGGGGTACATGAATGTAAATCCCTTTGATTTACTCATTCCCAGAGCAACCCCCCCCCCCCCCCCCGGGTACAAATAAGGGGGTCAATGTGCAAAGAAATTTCCTGGTTCATACTTGTGCATGTCCTTAGCTGTCAAATAGGAATGTTTCCCTTTTGGCATCTTTATCCATAAATTGGTTGCTCTTATGACTTATTTACAATATATAATTTGTCGCAATAGTTTTACCTTTTAGATAACTGTGATACCGCAGTATTACTGCTTCAATGCATGGTAGATTTTAAGGCTAGCAAATAATTTATTGCTTACTATCCTTCCTTTAGCCCTGTAGCTTAACCCACAATTTAAGGTTGCAATCCATGCTGGTGTAGTAATTCTTGAACAATTGGGTGCTCCTAACAGTTCATGAATCAGAGAACTATGTAATTTCAGAGGTTCTAACGTCATCTATAAAGAATGTGATTTTCGACCTGACTACTGTGTCTTGAATCATCATCCCAAAAATACCTTTGTCATCTAAAGAGGCATACCTTTGTCATTCTGAACTTTTGGAAATTGGTTTCCTGTGCCCTGCATTCTTTATCCTCCTACCAAAACCACTATGATTAGAGCACGCCTCTTTGGTCTTGTTTCAAAAAGTATCGTCACTACCAATTTGAAGCAACCCGTTTGCGAACTCATTAGGCTACAACATACATAACAGGTAGGCAAAACTCTTGGCAATAATGTTGTGTCAAGTGGACAATCTAACTCAAAAACTTGTCCAACAACTTGGTGGATACCATTCACATCAATTTGAGCTGCAAAACCAGCACCGTTTGGCCATTGAGTCTTGCCAGGGCTTACAGGAGGGGCTTGGCTATTTTCTCGGGATATATGATGGATAATGTTGGAATATTTTGTATTCATGTCTGCATTTGGTGTGAGATACGTACTATTGTCCATATTAGTTCTAATAGAGTTACTTCTATACATGTATTGGTTGTTATATGGTGGTTTTGCTGATGTGGCCACCTGGGGCTGGCTGAATTACCACATCAGCATCCATCTAGGCATCCTAGCGGACCTATTCACTTGATTGACTTGGTCCGCGTCCTTCATGCCTTAGCCTTGCCATCAATACCCACTCCAATGAGGGTTTGTCCAGGCACGGCCGATGTAGCCATTCCTTTCAGGGTGTAGTAGCAGCTTTTGTGCGGGACAAGCATATTAGCTGTGCACGCTTACGCAGCCTCGCTTTGGGTCCTGCCGCTACTGATGACCAGCACTATCGGGAGTGCTAACAATGTCTTCACTCAATTCATCTGGCGTTAGTGAGGAATACTTGGGTGGACAAATAGGGTGGTTTTTACCACATTTTGGCTTTTCTGTCTTTGTTTCCTTTTATGACATTGTGATCTTAGCTATCAGCATTTGTTAGACTACATCTCTCAGGGTAGAGTTGCTTGCTAGCTCTTTCTATTTTCGTTGATTGAAATTGTAGTCTAGTGTTCTAATCAATTATAAATGTATTCTTGTGTGTATACCATGTATGTTAACAGTTAATCTAGATTGCCATTAAAAACCTAATTCCATGCAGGTCTTAGGACTTTGATACTTATTGCATGAGCTCGGTGGAAAGGAATAAATTACAAACTCTATAATTGTGTTGTATCTTCTAATACCTTTCAGACCGTTTTCACTTTTTGTAATATTGATCTTCAAATATTTCTTTTGGTTCAATTAAAAAATCTTATTTTTTATCCATTGAATGGATTAATTTAGAGGATATGTCTTGTAATGCAGTTAGTACGTTTGTTCTTATCTCATGATCTTTTTTCACTTTCTTTTAAGATTAGGCCAAAGCTATGTGTCATGCAGTATTCTTGTTTCTGCTAATGTTTACTCACAGGAACTTCAAGGCGTTATATGGCCCCCACATATCACTGAGAGGCCAAATTCAGATTTCAAAAAGAAGTTGATGCAGATTCTCATGAAACCATATAAACAGGAAGAATATGATAGGTACTTTTCCATGGCTACTAATCGAACTCCAGTTGTCAAGGAGCGAAGGACCCGTCATAGTGTGGTGTACTACCCCTGGAAGCATGAGTTGGGCAAGTCATACTTTGATAGTTACCCAGGTATGCTTTTATATCGCATACACTGTATCTTCAGTGTCATCTTTTGTTCTTTGGCCTTTGCTTTTGTTTTATTCTTGTTGTTTTCCTTATGTAGAATCTTTATAATGCTTAGTACATATCTCCTTGCTAGAGCAAATTTGTTGTATGATGTGTACTGTGTCAAGAATCAAGATTGTTCGTGTTACACTTCATGAAGCATGTATGTACCATTGTAATTGTTGTTTTCATTTTGAACATTGAGACCCCTGAGTGCTGTGCTGGTTTGTATCTACATGTTTTATGCCCTTGTTAAATTAGCATATGCCCAAAATATCTTATTGATGGTTTGCTTTAATCTCTAAGTGTAGTTGTGGAAATATTCTTTCCATGGCACGCCTGGAATTCTTAATTTGTAAACACAAACAATAGCAGTTTGAAAGGGAAAAGAGTTAATTGTGTTACTTTAACAGTTGTCATTGGCTCATTGCACTATACTGGAATTTTGGAGTTCTAATGCCTCAGTTTCTGTTATCATCTGAGTGCAACATATCTGTGAAACTTGAAGCACTTACAATTTTGTTCTGATGTTTTCAAATGTGTGAAATGGTTTCTTATGCAATGCCACAAATTGTAAAAGTCGAGAAAGAATGCCATTTTTCTCCAGCTTCCCTGATTTGCATGCGAATATAGTACTAACTGACACCTCTTTGTTATCGAATTTCAGATCTTGCTGAGCAGTTCAAACTCCAAGACAATAACTATCCCAATCGCTTGGCTCTTTTGCGTGGGTTTTTCTTCTGGTTAGAGGTAACAGCATACAATTTCTTTGTTGATAATAATATGGGCAAGCACACATCTAAAACTCATAGTTCCACAATTAAAAACAAAACAAAACTCATAGTTCTATCTCTTGTTAAAGCAAGTACCGATTGAGTAGCAGAAATGCTCTCTTGGTAGAATTAAAAGAAAATATTTTTTTTCAGTGGAGCCACAAAGTACAGTTACAATCAGGCTAGGAATGGTATCAATAATAGATTCATGACTATTCGGTTTATTTGCACCATTACTCTGTACTATCTTCTTACTTATATCCAGTGCATGCTACTCGGAAACAGAATAGCATGTGTGCAGTCTGCAGCGTTTCCTAATTTTGGTTACTTATTCTTTCTCTGTATGCTATTGTAGAATGTTGGGCGAGAAGACCAATTCAGGCCATGGAGAGATGACTTCAAAAGATACCGAGTTGTCTCATTCACATGAGAGGGCTGCTATCCCCTCTGGTTCAGAATGGAAGTCGTTTCTCGATTTAGCGTGGTCGCCAGTGTGCAACTTTTGGCTGGTAATACTCGTGGAGTCATCGGTAACATCTACCAGTATTAGCTCTAGAAACTATGGAAAAACTATGGCGTTCTGGAAACCAGTATCCAATCACAGTGCCCTACAAACAGAGTTGGCGTTTAGACAGGCGTGTATCCTTATTTTGCCCCAGCCTCTATTAACGTGGGTATAACTGCAAAAGTATACATATTGCTCAGCGACTGAATGGAGAAACCATTCTCTCTCAGTGTTGGGTTCATTCTATTTTGCTTCGGGGATCTGGCTGCTGTTGAACTTGATCCGAGGCTTGCCCATGCTGAAGTTGAGGACTCTGGACCTCATGTTGTACTTGAGCAACCCGTCGTACAGCAGCTTGCGGATGTAGTGCTCAAGGTCAGACCCAATCAGCCGAAGCGTGTACTCTGACAGCTCGGCCCCCTGTTTCAATCAAAGCAGAAACGAATCAGGTTACTTCAACGAGCCTCGCTGAGACATCTAGGCCACTTTTGGCAGGTTCCAGGGCTCCGGTTCCTTCCAAAACTGGGGAGGAGCCGGAGAAGTCACTTTTCTTTTAGTCCTGGTTTCTCAGGACAAACGGTTTCGGCATGCGTGGCTCCACGCGTGGAGCTGTTTTTATAGGGCTCCAGCAGCTCCAGCAGGAGCTACAGGAGAAGTCGAAACCGGATTACTATCAAAGGGACAACTATCCTCATATTCAGCAATAGTATTTTTTTGGCCATGTTATGTTTGTTCAAACATGACGAAATTCAATTTATCTGTTATCGTCTTATCGAGACATGTAGGCAGTGAGAGCAGAGCAATGGGTGAGGCAGTTTACCTCGTAGTGATCGACGAGGTCCTGGAACTCGTTGAAGACCATCTGGCAGGTCTCGTCGGTCCAGGCGAACTCGTCCTGGGGGTCGAGCATGAGCGTGAGCTTGTCCATCTGCGTCTGGTCGAACGCGTTGGTCTCCGGGTCGATGTAGGCCGCGTAGATGCGGACGTGCCGCGTCGTGCTGCTCAGCCACTGCCCGCCGTACTCCCGGCTCATGTTCTTGCTCTCCGCCAGCGGCTGCCGCGGCAGCGATTGCGCGTCCCCCTTCCGCGCCTTCGCCGGCTCGTCCGACCCCTGCGCCGGCGGCACGCCCGCCGCCTCGGCCTCGACCTCCTTCACCTGTTGCTCCGGCTGGGCGCGCGCCGGAGGGAACCTGACGCGCCCCGCCGTCTTGGCGCCCGCGAACCGGCGCCCTTGCGCTTGCGGGGCTAGCTTGGCAGGGGACAGGAACGCCGTGGTCGCCATGCTGTGGCCTCTCTGGTCTCTGCTTCTTCGCGCCTGCTTGGCTCTTTTGTTTTCTTTGGTCTGTGCGTGCAGCAGCTGCCGTGCGTTGCAGGCTTGCAGCCACAAGCGTCTTACCTCGCGTGGCTTGTGCCGCCTATCGCTTGAGTGGATAAGGGCTGTTTCTGCCACACGACAATTGGGCCAAGCAGGTTTCGTGTCTGACGGATAACTGGACCAGCATTGCGTGTGTCATTCCTTTCAAGGGAAAAAGCATCGTGTGACATTTTTAAAGGAGACCCTGCATGTGGTGCATGCTTAATTGCTTTTAGTAGTAGCGATCCACTTTTTATCGTGAACCAGTCATTCGCAGCGTTGTTCTTTTGTTGCGAAGGAATCAGCGATTTCTGATTTTTTTTAATTACCATATTGCACTCTGTTTCTGAATCTGTTATTTTTCTTTTCTTTTTACCATTTAAGAGGATTACTAACCAGATTCACACTTTAAGATAGTATATATTTTTTTCAACACAATCAAATAAGGCATGCGTGTTTATATTTTTTTATATTTTGCAACAAGTCAGAGATCATTTTTCTTTAACATAGCCATCACATTCCAGAATTTGAAATATCTTTATATATTTCATATCAAAATAAAAGATGATACATTGATCATGTCAAGCCATCTACATATCATTGCACGGATCCTACATGGACGCTTGATCTTGTCAACAAAAAATATATGTACATCTGTGATTACTACAAAGTACAAACTATAATATCAAACATTTACACTTTGGACTAATCCAAGAACGTGACTTGCAACTAGGTGGTAATCTCGATCTCATCGAGGAGCTCTTTGGGCAGTTGGATATTTCTCTCTTTCTCTTCCTCTACAGCTTCCAAAAGGCTCTAGCAGCGTGATCCAATCAACATGAGGAAATAAACTCACATATACTCTAATGCCCATATGCATTGTAAATGTATTGCCACCAGTCCACCACGACTCACTGCATTATGCAGTGAAATCAACTAGATCTCCACAGTCCACTCTCTAACCTGAAGAGGGCCATAACCTGAAGCATCAAAATGAGAATATAAAATTCGGAGTAAAAATAATATCGATTGACTAGACATCGGTGCATTTTAAGTGAACCTGTAACATCCTGAGGGGCTCGTTGATTAGCCTTTGCTTCATTTTTCACTAGTCCCAGATCTTGCAAAACCAGCATCTTTCATCTTGATTCAAGAAGTGCACATGTTATATCTAACTGATTGCAAAGGGAGCAAGCAACTGGTGGTAAGGGAGAAGTGGATTGATGCGAGACTTACATCCCAAGCAAAGAATCGAACTGATCCAGGCTACTGCACACAAGATTGGAATCGTGATTGAGGCTGCTGCACACAAGATTGGAACCGTGATTGAGGCTGCTGCACACAAGATTGGAACCGTGATTGAGGCTGCTGCATACAAGATTGGAACCATGATTGATAGGACCTTTCGGCGGCCCGCGAAGGCCAGAGATGCCTGCAGTAAGGAGATGGTGGCGTCGAAGCGGACAGGAAAAAGAAGAAGCGAGAGAGACGGATGGAGAGGGTACGAGCACGAGTGGTGACCCCTCGCGGACGAGGGGGACGGCGGCGGATGATGGAGGGCGGCGGCGGTGGTCGGCGGGCTTGACCACAAGTCCACGAGTGGATAAAGGGTGCGTTTCTACGCTGGAAGCCAAGTTGCGGCGTGGCCGGTGTTCATCGCGTCTGGAGCCGGCTCGCGTTTATCGGAGGAAGTCGAACTGCAAGCCTTTCCCAGGTGGAAGATCCCTCAAGCAGCCACGCGTCGCAAATCCAGGAACGGGCCGCACGGAGTGACTCTACGGACTGTCCCCCACCCAATTTTTTTTCCCACTGCAAAAGCCGTAGATCCGCAACAGCTTTTTTACTTACGTGACGATCGCGTCGCATGGAAGGCAAAGCGAAAGCTGCGTCTGCACGGGCTTTAGCTTTCCCGGGAGGGAATCTTCTGTTCAAAAGTCAGAAGTAAATAATTCAGCTTAGAAGACGCGTGAACCGGAAATCTCCCTCTTCTTGTATGTACATTATGGACACTTGAATTTGGGCAACAAATGTACAGCGAAAGCTACAGTAGCGTACAGAACTTTCTCTAGTTACAACTTACAACTCACAAATCCAATGAATGAATCAAACAATAATCCTGCTAAGCTTCCAAGGAGTACCACGAACAACGAACTAGCCATCATGCACCGGCAGCAGCAGACTGGGAACGCCGGCGCCTGCACCGGCGAGGGGTACCACGGGGAGCTTCTCGCAGTCGCAGATCTCGATGACGTTGCCGTCGGGGTCGTGGAAGAAGAGCTGCTCCACCACCGTCTCCCCGTCCCGCACCCACGCCGCGACGAACTCCAGCTCCATGTCCGCCAGCCTCGCCTTCATGAGCCCCATGTCCGTGCACTGCGTGACATCGGCAAATGTCAACAACCTGTTAGCTGTCGACTGACGAGGGCGCTGAAATTGTACTGAAAGTAACTGCGAAGGTCACCTGAAAGGAGATGTGGTTGCCCTTGGGGTTGATCGCCGGCGGCCTCGCCGCCGCCGGTGCGTTGGAATCCGAGCCACGTTGCAGCAGGTGTATCCCCATGCCATACTTGTGCAGCCTGCAATAATGTTTTGCCTTGCCCAAATAAACATCAAACAAGCATTCATTTCCATCGGAGGTAGCAGGGCAACAGTACGAAATGGCTGCTCACCATGCTCCTCCGAAGTCGAGGGACGCCGGGCGTTTGACGAGCTCGAAGCCGAGCACGCGCTGGTAGAAGCCGACGGACTCCTCGACGGAGGCGCACTGGAACGAGACGTGGTTCAGGCGGACGAGAGGGACGGCAGGGCCTGCTGCAGGCTCCTCAACAGGGATGCACTCCATGGCCATGGTTTTGTGACAGAATTTCGTTTCAAGTGGTTTTATGGGAGAGAATTTCGTTTCGAATGGTTTTATGGGACAACTACGAAGAATTGATGACACTTCTGGTTCAGGTCAGGAGGCAGAAAAAGGCCATGTATATATAGGCGCATGCGTACGTGTTACCGTGACGCGGAATCAAGTGATGGTGCTGCGTGCCACTTGCTGGCTTGCAACCACAATTAACACGTCTAATTAAGCTAGCCTTGCAAGAAATGGCCAGCAAATTCAGGATTTCAGGGATCTAGATGCCGTGAGATTTTGACCTCCACGTAGGATCGGTAGTTTGATGCCAATCCACTTACTCGTCCACCGACCTGCCTCTTGCTGACTTGCTTCGTCATGCGATTTGCCTGACCCGTGATGCCCTGATCTGGCGATGTCTATGCTTGGCTGCTTCTCCATTACTAAGCTCCTATTTGCTGTGAAGCAGCAGTACTTGTTCTCTTCAGAGGCAACTTATAGTAATCCTACGTCATTAGCCTCTAGAAAATGGCAACCTGTTCTGTTACTATCTTCTGCACACCGGTTCAGGATTGGGATGCCGACTGGACTAATTTCGTTTCAGATCCGCTACGCGTTCTGGAACCCGAAGAAGGAATTTCGAGGACGTCGAGTCGTCGACCCCACTCTGGAGCAAACTGCTGCAAACGCAGGCTCTTTCTTTTCGACGAACCACACGTACTAGTCTCTAGAACAAACCGTTTCTACGTATGCACGCATACGCGAGATAGATGTCATGTTCCGATGTCTCAAGTATTGCACTGTTGAGCATTCAGTTCCGTGACGACAATAATTGTTTTAGGCTGACTACAGATAAGAGTCAAGATCCATGTCAATTATCGTGAAACACACTAGAAAAAAAGAAACTCAGAAAAGAAAAGAACAATATCCGACCGTGTATTTTGTTACGGACGGCATTAGTCGTTGGATCTAATTTCTAATTTTGCACCTCGCCCTATAAAAAGTAAACTAAAGTAAGGCCCTACCTATACATCTAAATTATCCATTCTTGCCATTATAAATAAACACCTAAATTTATCTATATTACCCACATGTCTTGCCCAGCTTTGTCATTATTGAAAATAACACAAAGTGACCCCTAAATTGGTAGCAGGACATTTTACACAAGTTCAGTCGCGAGTCACAGCAATTGACCTCATCCCGACCAGCAAAGTATCAGGATCACTTCGCACAAAACAGAACCGACCATTTCTCGAGCAACTTTTTAAACACTAGAAATGAATTGGGAATTTCTGAAGTCGAGGGCACGCGCAGACACGGTATTCTGGATCACATCAAGCGTATTTGGTAATCTGGAGTACGAGGTGGCTGGCACTGCCCGCTAGGGGCATGCTCATTATAGCCTAGCTGATGTAGCGGTGTAACCAAGTTTGTTTGGTTGGCAGGCTGGTTGGAGATAGCGTGCATGCGACATGGGCCCGGGCTAACTATCTCTTTGAGAGAATGTTTGCCTAGATCATAAGTGAGATGTGATCTTAGTCAATATCATCATATCCACGGGGAAACTTGTATAGGGGCTCAGATAAAGGTTGAAAATCCTAACTATCTAATATTGGTGGACTACGAAGTTGCATATGAAACATGACAACAGCACATAAAAGATGAAAACTCTGAAGAATGAAATGGCATGCAAAATAAAGACTAAAGCAACCAAAGGAACAACCAAATACCGTAATTCAAATGCCACCTCTTCCTTGTCAACACCTGATCGTCACATTGAGAATCATATATATGAATGCATTTATACATAATCACAAATGGACAATCACATGAATTAGATGAATATGAATTGCAACACATGAGAGTGATCATGAAGTCATGAACATTCAATTGGAACATGAACAATGACATGGATAGTGAATCCAAGCTGCTCTGTGAAGGTGCCCCATGCAAATCGACCATCATCACCGATAATTGATCTACCCAACCCGACTTATTTCCCCTTCGATCCACAAATATTACATAAACAATCACAATCATAAGCTCCAATCATACCTAGACGCTGATGCCATTTGCCTCCAACATCACAAGACCCTAGCAACTACTAGATCTGTACATCTACATTATTGGATCGTCTACAACAAGGAAGAAGGCGAGTCGGAGGTTGAAGAAGAGGAAGACAAGTAGGACTATTGGGCAGGAGCATATTAACCCCATCTGCATAAGGATGAAGAAGACTTCGAGCATCACCAACGAGGCGATGAAGAGGAAGATGATGAGCAACATCAATACCATAGGCAAAGAAGACCTTTACCACTGCTCAGCACCCGTGTTGGAGCTAAAGTAGAACATAAACATGGACTCGAAGAGGAAGCCCACACACACTGCTGCTGCCAACGCCACTCGAGCCCCTCGATGCCGCCTCTGGAGGTGGAGAGATGGAATAGAGGTGCGAACGTCTGAGTGGGGATATGAGTAAAGAGTAGTGAGGAGAGGAGGCGGTGTTGGCATTCCCTCTTATGCCATTGTGATTGGGAAGTAACTCTCTAGCAGTTTCACCTCTTCCGCGTGAGCTTGCCAGCGGTAGTCCAAAAGTGTTAATTTTTTAGATGCTTTTGCATGGCATGGCCCTACCTCAAGAGAAACAGTCGATTGGATTTTTTTTTTGTTTCTAGGTGCAGATGTTGGGTGCTTTAAGCACCTTACAGGTTGCTGCATCCTGCAACCTAGCTCCCACCTCATCGTCCCATATTTTACCTATGAGAGTATATCCACTAATCATTGGAATCCAACTAAATGCAGTAGTATTTTATTCAAAAGGACATAATCAGGTCTAAATATACTGAAGGCAGCAATTTTTTATTTAAAAGGACATAATCGGGTCTAAGTATACTGAAGGCAGCAATTTTTAATTTAAAAGGATATAATCGGGTCTAAGTATAATAGTATATATATATGCAGATTTTCATTTGC
The DNA here is from genome assembly GCF_000263155.2 of Setaria italica. Lineage (NCBI taxonomy): Eukaryota > Viridiplantae > Streptophyta > Magnoliopsida > Poales > Poaceae > Setaria > Setaria italica. The sequence goes on along the minus strand of NC_028456.1, from coordinate 26,053,096 downwards.
ACCCTTATACCTTTCATATATTACGTAACAAATAAGGTCTCAATCAATCACATATTCATATGTGCTAGCGGTTAGGTAGCCCTTTAGGTCTCATCTGGGAAAGTTTGCAATGGCTTCGGATTCAATTTTTTATAAAAATTGAGACACTATAGCTTGAAGCTATTTTGCAAATCATGGAAAAATGAACTAGGATGACGTCCGTCTTTTTTCTTCACCAACTTTGTTTTACGGGTGAAGCCGTTTTGAAAGAAATCTTCCTAAATAGCCTCTTAATCATTCACGTTTAATCATTGGAGGACACATGACACGACAATTTTTCTCGTAGACACCTAGACACTAACATTTAACAACAATCCAAGTGATCAAACACATGGGAGTGATCTCTCCAGGCCCAAAACACAGGTATCCCAATGTTCCGGCGCTACGAACAGGGTAAGTGGTTGTTTTTCTTCTGGTTTCTGAATCGCGATCGATTAAGACCTCGTCTGTTATCGCCTCAACTGCGTGCGCCCGTCCGTGGCTACGGACAAAACCGCGCGCCTGGGTGGGGCTCCTCCTTTGTCCTTGCCGGCCCGGATTCAATTCGCTTGAGCGGTAGAAAACACGCGGCTCTCGTCGGCCTGACCTGACGACGCAGTTTTCCGTAAGTACTCTGTATAGCGTATATACCCAGAGACAGAGAGTGACGCTTCTTTCATCCCGTCGTCCGCTCGATCGTCGCGTGGCTGAAGAAAGAAGAGTCTGTGACCACTGCCCACAGTCCACGCACCTGCGATTCTTCAAAGAAACAGCGAGAGCGCGAGTCGTTGAGAGCACGTACTTACGTGCACTGTGCTTGTGGTTTGTTGGTAGTTCTGTCCTGCTCCTGCATACGCGCGTTGCTTTGAAATATGCAGCGGCTGTGCCGACGGATTCATTCAAAGCCTTCTGTCGTGAGGCGGAACATCTCTATATACAGTACAGTCCCCGCTTGCCGAGTAGTTGCTGCCAGCCGTAGCCCCCATCCTGTTTATATAGCGCAGCGCGATAGGGGCCTACCACCTAATGCTAGGGTGGGCGCCCCCGATCAGAGCGCGGATCAGGGTCCTGATGGGCTTTTAGACCCATTGGGGAGGAGATCAATCTACAATTGTATCGTAAGTACTACGTACGGTTTGGAATACACATCAAGCGTTCGTACAAAGAATAAAGTTCAATGACGAAGGTTGTTGCACGGACAGTGTTTAGTTGTGTTCTTCGAGAGGGATGTAGTGCAGTAGTACAACTTTTGCATTATTAGTGTCCGGTGGACGGTGGTACGACCTAGCTGGACTCGCTGCAGTGATTTTGTTAGGAAAGCAGGCAGTAGCTGGCAGGCCAAGAGCGGAATGGTGATCACCCAAAAAGGTTGGTCAGTGGCCAGTGCTCGCATGACCAACTCCGTGGTAGCTGCAGCAAGTTGATTTCACCTTGATGAATAGTCTGTGTCATGGTAAAAGCTGTATTGGTGCTCATGGGATGGCCGGCTTCTGCACGAAACGGCTCAGGCACGTGTGTGTTCAGTTGTTCGTAATCGTAGTGGTGGTAAATTTAGATTTAAATTTTAGACTTACTTTACATAATAGATTGAATGATCTTTTTTGCGAGGAACAGATCAAATAGATCAAATGGCTATAATAATTAGAGTGCACTGAATTGATTGTTCTAGAATTCATCTATCTTTTCTAACATGACATATGAACGTGGAGACTCCATTAGTGATAAGGACGTGAGTTACATTAGAATAAACATGCACTTGTATGACGTCGACATCGTGAAGACACTTTCCGAGAAACTTATCAACATTGTCACTGCTCTTCCCCTAAATTTATCGTATACTTCTTCCTCTTCCTTCTCTTTTCTCTACTCTTCATCTAGCTCCAATGGGTAGGGGGCTTGAGCCCCCTCATCCATGTTTGTCTCTGATGGTCGATAGAGGGCGTGGCAACGGTGACAACTGCTCTGTTGCGGTGTTGACTCTAGTGACCCATCCTACAGATGTCATATTGATCCCAATGGATACGGATCACCTTCTTAAATTTGCGGATGCATTCAACACTATTTATGTTGTTTTCTCCTTGCTTGAAGAAGAACACAACTAGCATTAGCGCACGCATATACAACCATCTTATCTTATTATTACTAACTGAAATCTCACTTTAATCAACACAAAACATATTGTCATTAGTTAAAAAATACCTTAAAAAACACACCGGCACATGATTCTAAATTACTTATTTATGCTATTACTAATGTAGTTTATGCTATTACTAATATAGAAATACTACTATATGTGTCATCATGTATATGTGCAATCAATAATTTAGTGCTCCCGTTTAATTCGAGATAACCGGTAGCACCATCTATCCTTGTCGCACAAATCAATCACCTTTTTACCGTGTGTCAAAATCACAGAGGCTCAAAAGAGCAAGCAGCAGCTAGCAAGTAGTAGTACTTGATGTTTGCTCGCGATATGGTCGACACTCGACTTTGATTAGAGTTGAAGGTAAGCATGCGCGCTCTCGGCATCAATCAGCACCGTCTCTTTTCCTCTCCTCCCAGGGCCTTAGCTTTGGACATCACACACACAGAGGACTACAGGAGGACAGCGCACAAGAATCAAACGCTAACGCATCGCAAAACTTTATTGCATTGCAAGCTGCAACAACATGTCTACTTGTCTATGTACCAGAATTCACAATTCTGGCGCAGCATCGTGGATTCCATTCCGGATGCAGGAATCGCAGCTCGCCAAAGAAGCAGGCCGAGCCTACCGAATCTCAAATGAACTGGGAATTTTTAAAATCCCTTGGAGCGCGCACACACTGATCTAGACAGTAGACTCCGCTGGTGCTGGTTGCTGGACCACCATGGCTCACTGAAGGAAAGAATTCCCCTCACATGTTTTTACTGCCAAAGTACGCCCCACTGGACCCCGGCCGAAAAGGACAGGAATTTCTTGATCTGGAACGAGGACGGGACTGCGTCAAGTACCTAGATCCAACTTCTAAATTACACCCCTTATCTCTCTCGGAATAGCAAATAAGCCCACCAAGTACGTGCAATGGCATCCTCTTTTGTTCAGTGACAAGAGAAACAGACTTTCAACCATCGAAGTGCTCAAACACAGAATTATCCTTTTTTCCGCGGGGAAATTGAGCGCTCCCGTGCAATCTCCTCCGGTTCCGGCTACCCCAGTAGGAAGAGAACGCCGTTGTCTAGTACTCTAGTAGCCGATCGAAACGACCGGGAGAAGTGGCCGCTTTCTGACATGTGATGGATCGAAGGGCTTGTTGCCTCAGCTGTTACCCGCGCCGCGCCGCAGCGCCGGCCGCGGCCACCGACAGTGCTTCGCTTCGCTCCGAGCGGCAGAAAACACGCGGCACCCGTCGGCGTGACGCACGTCCCCCCGCACGATTCTGACGATGCGCCGGTGAGCTTTTTGCATCACCTGACGTTTCTTTCCCGCTCGTCGCGCTCACGAAGGACATGGTGACGTACGCGCGCTGCCTACGCGGCACGGGCCATGGACCATGCACGATGCACCCGCCAACGAAGACGACTCCTCGAGAAAAATTGTAAAAGGACCCGGGAGTTGGGGATAGAGGGGAAGGGGAGTCCCCAATTCCCCCCATTCTGCTGCTGCAGTTCAGCTCCGCGTTCTGCCAGTTGCACTGCTTCGAAATGGGCAGCCGCTGGCTGGCGTGGCGAGGACCAATTCAAAGGCTTTTATGTCGCGCCACGGGACGGGACTGCCTTTTGCTGCGAACAGCCCACTGTTGCCTGTTGGCTTTTACGAATAGTAGCATTCCTACCTACACACTGTACGTGACATATTTACTAGTTAATTGCGCTTTGGTACGCAGCTCTTTTCTCTTGGAAATAAAGTTTCTGGCCCAGCTAGCTTGCACGGATAGACTCGTGGGCTGTACACTTGTACTATACTTGTATGCTTCGAAAGAGAGATAAAGCTTCAGTGACCACTGTGTGTTTGCACCTTGCGAAAAGACAGGCAGGATGGCCAAAATTGTTACAAATGTTAAATCTAGACCCTTTGCCCCCCCCAAAAAAACTACTGCACTTCAGACTTCTCCCCGTTGAGATTGATGGTTAGTTTGTCAGTTAGGTGAGGGATCTTGCCTGCGCCAGTTTTTCCACGCCTAGAACGGAACGATTGCTGACAACCTGCCATCACATGCATCAGGAGATCGAGTTTAATTCGAGACAACTCGCACACGAGAGAACGTAGAGCGCGAGATACAAGTGCGTGACACCTCGAGTAAAACCCAAGTAACCTCAGGGCTCAGGGAAGCTCCCAACAAACAGGATTTGCTTTACCACCAAGGCATTGTAACCGCCAGTCCCATCAGCGTGAATCTTCACCCTTTTCCCAACAAAAAAAAAACCATTTCTCTAATGCAGGATCGTGCATCGCTCATCCCACTAATCAAGTCGGTCGGATTATCCTATTCTAATTTCTATCCACTAGCCGCAAATCTGCTTCGGCAAGGCGCCTGCACTGTCCAACTGGGGCAGAACGGGAGCCGCCGCAACCGACTGCACCGCGCGAGCCGCCGCAATACGGTTGCGAGGCGAGGGCCTGCACGCAAAACGTGCGGCGAAGGCGGTAGAAAAACAGAAGGAATCAACGGTCCCCTCCTCTCCGTGCGGTGTGGGTGTGTGGGGTAAAAGCAAGCAGGCGAGGAAAAGGAGGCCAGGGCCCGGGGGGACGAAAAGGCTAGCCACCGTCCTGTGTGATCCTCCCAACTCCCAAGCGGACACGACCACCAGATCGTGGGGGAGGAGGAGGGTGGTGGTCGTCGTCGCCTGATCGCCTTCGGGTGCCTTGGCTTGCTTCCCCTCCGCTCGCTGCTCCAACCGCCAGTGCGCCAAATCTCTTCCCAATTCTCACTCCGCAGCCGAAGCAGTGCTCGTGCTCTGGCCGCCATGGCCTTCACAGCCGCCGAGCTCAGCCCCGGCGCCGTGTGGCCATCTCCAGGCCTGGTAAATTTCACTCCTCCCTCTTGTTACCAGCTCCCGCGTCGCTGTCGCTTGAGCATTACAGCTTCGCCGTGGAGACTGCGATCTACTCTAGCTTGGTGCCACGGTGATGATTGGTGACTGGTGAGGCGCGGGTAAATTATGAGCAGTAGGGAGATTGTCTTGTCATGTGATCCTGCTCCCCGTCGGTGGGATCGTAGAAAAAAAAAAAGGTCTCCATGACTCTACCGGCGTCCTCGGGAAGCAGGAAGGGTCAACATTGCCATGAGTGGCTACGCTGGTAGATTCGGGGCGCCCCTCCCTCCTCGTCTTCCCCGGCCTAATCAGTGTGATTCCGATGTAGAAGTAGGCGACACGCTAACCACCATCCTAATCAGCTGCAGCAGCCAGCAGCAGCGCGCGGCGGGGGACCCGCGAGGAGTGCCCTCCCGCCTCCCTCGCTCCGCTACCTACTAGAGCAACTACCCGCTCGACAGCTTCGCTAGCTAGCTCCTCTCCTCCTTCCAGATCACCAGAGTAGGGCGGGCGGGGGTGCTCGGTTTCCCCTGTTCGTTGCTTTCGTTGGCTTTGTTGTTTGTTTTCGATGTGGGTGCGCTTGCCTATAATGCTGTGGTCTTGGCAGATGGTGTAGGGGCAGGGGAAGGGGGCAGAGGAGGGGGGTGAGAGAGGAGACGAAGGAGAGAGAGATGGGGGCGATTGGAGGCGACGCGCCGGTGCAGTGGGACAAGGTTGATGGGGCCGAGGTGGCCAATGGAGGCGGCGGAGGCGGTGCGGGGAGGCTGGAGAAGATACTGGTCTCGGTGAGGCTGAGGCCGCTCAGCGACAAGGAGATTGCAAGGGGGGACCCGGCCGAGTGGGAGTGCATCAACGACACTACCATCATCTCCCGGAGCACATTCCCAGACCGGCCTACTGCTCCGACTGCATATTCATTTGGTTTGTGGTTCTCAAATCTGTTCCCCATTGTTATTACCAAATTACAGTGCTATTCGTTATTTTGGTCTTCCTGTATGCATGCTTCCCTGCAAGTTTTCCTCAGAAATTGGCTGTCCAATACATTCTCATGCCAATTTTCAGTTGCATTTCGAGGAAGGCATTGCTCGGAATTTTGAATATCTGTTCTGGACTCCATTCCCAGATCATCAGTTGTTTATTGCTATATATACTCCTTGACTAAGCTGATTATGGAGTAATGATCTGACAATGAACAACTTGGAGCCACTCTTTCAGTGCAGCAAGAATGTCAAGCTACCATAAAGAAACTCACCTGAAATCAAACTGACTTCAGTTTAGAAATAAACTTGGGTGATCTTATTCTAGTGCACAGATTTTCATCTTGCTATTTACAGATTGCCATTGAGGCTTTACTTTGCTCATTGCACAAGTATGCACTGCAAAATTCTCTTACTTTCCAGCTATGTTGTTGTGTGCAGCTTCTTTGACACAATTCTGTTCCTTTGCAGACAGGGTATTCCGTACTGACTGCAATACCAAAGAGGTATACAATGAAGGGGCCAAGGCAGTTGCCCTCTCTGTAGTTAGTGGCATTAACTGTAAGTCTATGCTGCCTATCTTACTCTGACTCATTTGAATCCAAAGCATTCTATGAACTCACTAAAATGTGATTTCTTTTCCCCCTTTATTTGCCTGCAATAGCAAGTGTTTTTGCATATGGTCAAACGAGTAGTGGAAAGACATACACCATGAATGGAATAACGGAATATACAGCAGCAGATATCTATGATTACATTGCCAAGGTAACCAAAGAATCCTTCCTATTGTTTTATTCGTAACAGAGCTTGAAATTGTACTGTTTTGGCTTGTCAACTGATAAGCGTGCCTTTTTCTTGCAGCATGAGGAGAGAGCATTTGTATTGAAATTTTCAGCAATTGAAATATATAATGAAGTTGTAAGGGATCTTCTTAGTGCAGAAAGCACATCTCTTAGGCTTTGGGATGATGCGGAGGTCAGAGCAAAACTTACCTTTATTTAAGAGAGAGTAAAAGCATCCTGCTGTGCCCATGCACTGATAATAGTTTGATTTTGCTTATTCTACAGAAGGGAACATATGTAGAAAACCTTACTGAGGTTGTCTTGAGGGACTCGGACCACCTTAAAGAACTTATTTCTGTGTGTGAAGGTGGGTACTGTTTGTACTTTATTTAATGTCTAATTGGTGATTACTGTCGTCTCAGTGTACTTTGTGTGCTTGTACCAGCTCAAAGGAGAACTGGAGAGACGTACTTAAACGAAAACAGCTCCAGATCACATCAAATACTTAAGCTGGTTTGTCTTCTGCTTGATTGCATGTTGAAATAAAAGGAAAAAAGCCTTGACAGATTTGTGTAAAAACAGTTGCTGCCTAATTTCATCACTTATGACTTGTTTTGATTCTTTCAGACTATTGAAAGTTCTGCTCGTGAGTTCTTGGGTAAGGACAAGTCAACTACACTTGTCGCTAGTGTGGTAAGAACTAATATTTTGCTCATATTTCTTTCATGTCATAAAATGAGAAGTGTAAGCATTTTTGTTGACTGCAGAACTTTGTTGATTTGGCTGGAAGTGAACGTGCATCTCAGGCATTATCAGCTGGTACTAGGCTGAAGGAAGGTTGCCATATTAATAGAAGTCTACTTACCCTTGGAACTGTCATACGGAAACTAAGGTTACAACCTTAACTTGATATTTTGCATAGTATTGAGTTCCAGTTTAGTAAGCTCATAGGATGGAACCCTTGTTTATTTCTTCGGAGCATTGTAGCATAACCTATTTTCGCTTATGCAGCAAGGTAAGAAATGGGCATATACCATACCGAGATTCAAAGCTCACACGCATATTACAGCCTTCTCTGGGAGGCAATGCAAGAACAGCAATTATTTGTACAATGAGCCCAGCCCGAAGCCATATGGAGCAGTCAAGAAATACTCTGTTGTTTGCAAGCTGTGCAAAGGAAGTGGTCACAAATGCCCAGGTCAACGTGGTTATGTCTGATAAAGCGCTAGTTAAGCAATTGCAAAAAGAACTTGCGAGGTTGGAGAGTGAATTGCGATGCCCAGCTTCATATTCCGGTCTTGAAGCATTGGTGAAGGAAAAAGATAGCCAAATCCGGAAGGTTACTGCTACTTCTGACTACTCTTTTTTCCTGTACTCATCTCAGCATTTCTTTGTACATGAAGGAACTTAAGAGCCATAGTGAACTATGCACGTGGCATACGTCGTTTATCATTCCAGTTGTTTTCAGTGACAAAGTAGGACTTCCTTAACATGACGTGAAGGTTTCATGTGTTCTTCTTTGCAGATGGAGAAAGAAATTAAGGAATTGAAGTCACAACGTGATCTCGCTCAATCTAGACTGCAAGATTTGCTCCAGGTTGTTGGAGATAACCATGGTTCGAAGCACCCCGTGGTACATGCACTTTATTGCATTCTACCATAGCTCATTAGTCCTAACTGTTGCTTAATAACAAAATATATTTTTATCTCTGTACAAATGTAGGCTTCTGGAAGAAACTTTACTTTTGATGTTCCTCAGCCATGTGAGGATGAGCAATCAACAACATCAGAAGTTGTCAGCAGTGGCCAAAATTTTAGATTTCAAGGACGCCATATAGCACAAAGAGATTATAGGCCACAGCAATCTGAAAATAATGCACAGTTTGCTACCTCTCTTAGCTATTCAGTGTGCAGTCCTCCATTCAGTGGGATGCCCCCAACTAATGGCAGAGATGATAACTCTCAAATATCTAATGAAGATTCAGAGGATCTTTGCAAAGAAGTAAGGTGTATAGAGACAAATGAAACAGAAGAAAATGAATGTTTAGAGTCATTGGCTGTGGGAAGCAATAGTCTGCAAGATTCGAATGTGGGTTCTAGTATGCATGGGAACAATGATCCAAATCCATCTGTGTATTCTAGACAGAATGATGTATCTCCTATTACCCTTGAACAACATCTGGAGAATGTCAAAAAACCATTTGCCAATCTTGTCATGGATCTGGGATCCTCTACACGTAACTCGTCAAGCTCAAGAGTAATTGGCAGAAGCAGGAGCTGTAGGTCTTTGATGGGTTCTACTCTTTTCGAAGACTTGGAGAAGGAAGATTGCACCCCTCCAAGCAGAAGTTTCATGGACCACCCAGGGAGACCTGAAGGGTGTCAAAGAAGGGTATCTGCACTGAACTATGATGCAGAAAGTGAAACTTTATCAAGGGCAGGGTCAATGCTTTCTGAAATTACCACTGCGAGGGATGGACTCAAGCCAAACGGCTCTGTTGCTGGTGACACGGAATTTGCTGGCATAGGTGAATTTGTTGCGGAGCTAAAAGAAATGGCCCAGGTTCAGTATCAAAAGCAACGTGGTGATCAGGTGCGGAACTGGAAATGTTTTGGTGCTCATGCCGGCACAGCTCATTATACTATTTCAACTTACATAAACTTCAGCACACAGTTATTGTGCTACAGTTTTAAATTGGCCCTCATGATCTTGCTTTCCATAATTTGATTTCAACTCATTGGAATAATGTGATGTGCCAAATTTCATTTACCACTTCTATTTTGTTATGATTGTCAGGCTGAGAATGGAGAATTAGCAGAAGGGACGATAAGGAGCGTGGGACTGGATCCGATCATGGATGCCTTGCAATCACCTTCGCGTTGGCCATTGGAATTCGAGAAGAAACAGCAAGAGATCATTGACCTGTGGCATGGATGCAACGTTTCCTTGGTCCACAGGACTTACTTCTTCTTGCTGTTTAAAGGGGACCCAGCCGACGCCATCTACATGGAAGTAGAGCTTAGGAGGCTATCATTCCTCAAAGATACCTACTCCAATGGAAGCATGGGACGAAATGTGGTGGCAGGCAGCCTGAACACTTCCCTGGTTTCAAGGTAACTCATCTTCACCATGCTTCGCACAACTTTGCTTCGTCGCGTCACTCGAACTCAATGACCTCCTATGCACTTGTGCAGTGCAAAGAAGCTGCAACGGGAGAGGGAGATGCTCTGCCGTCAGATGCAGAAGCGGCTGACGATCCAGGAACGGGAGAGCATGTACACCAAGTGGGGAATCTCGCTGTCCTCCAAGAGGAGACGACTGCAGGTGGCTCGGCGCCTCTGGACCGAGACCAAGGACCTGGAGCATGTGAGGGAGAGTGCGTCCCTCGTCGCCAGACTGATCGGGCTCCTGGAGCCGGGGAAGGCCCTGAGGGAGATGTTTGGACTCAGCTTCGCGCCGCAGCAGTTCACCCGGAGATCGCACAATAGCTGGCGATATGGCCGTTCTCTCGACTGATCGAACTCAAAAAACTGCAGCTGACAAAAATGTTCCCTTTTTCCGTTGTCCCTTTTTTTTTCTTTTGTGTAGTAGATTGTTACTGCTCTGTTGGAAATAGAAATTCGTGAGTCGTGCCATGGATCGCGAGGAAATTTCGTAGCATCTCTTTGCGCACACTGCCCTAGCTCGCGCACTCAGGACTCAGCCTGTCTTGGCGCACGACGGGACAGACTGATGCTTGTGTAAATGCCACAAAATTTCAAACAGTCCATGGCGGAATGTACAAAACTGTAGCTATAGGTGGGCTGTTTCAGAAGCCCATCAAGGAGGTACTCTTGGGCTGTGTTGTTCATGACGTCCGTGCTGCAGCAGCTGTCTCCCAAATGGAGTTGCCTAAGCCATCTCTCATTACAGTTCTGGCCAAATATCGAGTGGAGATGAAATCTGCTGAAATTTTTGGAAAAACGAAAGAGGTACTATTTAGCGAGTTTAAAATTCAAGATACGGCCGTAGCCGATGAAGCATTCTACATCAATGTTGTCATAACCTTTGAGAACTTGATTCCAAAAGAACGTTTGAGAACTTCCAAGTTTGATTTTTCTTTTATACATAAATTACAATTAATCAGTATCTTTACCGGATATATGCTATCCGGACATGTGAACAGTGTCTGATAATTCTGTTGCATACTTGCAATACATGTTGACCGAGAGCGTTCCCCTCCCTGAATCTCTAAAAAAAAATTGGTGATACGAGTCTCCAGAATTCTAACATGTCCCACCGGGTGCTCATCGTTGATCCACCCACGTGAGCAGTGAGCTGTTCTGAACTTGACAACTTGTTGTGACTTCCCGGATCAGATAAGGACGCGGTAAATGGGCATAGAACATGACTTCACTGGAATGTTGTCCGAACAAGTAATGTTTCAGAATGGTTGGTAAGGAATTGTATAATGCCGGATGACAAAGAAGGGGATCAGCATTGAACTTGGCCTTGGGGTGTCGATTAAGGGCGGTGGAAGGAACACTGTGCTAGTCGTCTGGTATTATATGCACAAGTGCACTGCATTTTCGTCGCTCCAGCTCATTGTTTCTTGCAGGCACAAGTGAACGATCAATTCGATCATGACGCAGTCAAGCAGGGCACTCCAAAGTCGTCCTATCGACTAGGCAGTTTTGTTTCAGGCGCCGACGGGTAGTTTCAGGGTCGTTGATCTTGTATTCATGTTCTTAAACGCTTGCTGATGGATAAACTTCTTGTCCACCGGCTGAGTCATATGCATTTGCTTTCTTGCAAGTTATTCATGAGATGCTGTATCGGTTGGGCAGCAATCATCAATCATAACTTTGTTTTTGTCAAAGATATACTCCTAAGTCCTAGCCATGCAGGAGAGATAATCTCCTTGCTGAAAGGAAGATGATAGATTAAAAAAAAAGGTAGGGATGGCCAATCCTTCATTATTAAAAAAGAATACAGAAGTTGTGCTGAAGAGAAAAATTAGGCGGTGGCAGAATGTACGGAGCATCCCACAAAAGGCATAAAAGCATCCTAGTTTGATCTACATCAACTCTTTGTATAACCAAACAACGTAGAAAAGGAGCACCAAAAAAGAATGCACGGCACCTCCGTCTTACGCAAATGAAGAGGCAGGCGCAATTCTCTAATCACAAGCCAACCATCTTATCTTCGCTTATTAAAGAAAATAGTATCTTCTTCTTTCTTGGAGAACAATAGTGGGTCTTTTAAAGAACAAATAGTACATCTGTTTCAAGTTCATGTTGAGTTTAGTTAATACCCCCTCCGATCGCAAACATACCTTGCTAGGATATCAAAATGACACTTTGACTGAAAATATTTATAAAAACGTATTATTCCAAAGATAAGTAATTTCGTAATACAAAAATGTTTTCACTAGAAACCATTTTTTTGTGCTGCCAGCCTATATTATTTTATTATTAATGGTGAAAGTTAATAATGTTTACTTAGAATAAATCTTAATAGATTTATATTAGAGAGGTACTAGTAATATCTCCTCAAACGATTTAAACTTATATATAAGCAAAAGAAGAATTAAACCACCATATGCCCCTTTGTTTTTCGTCAGAATCCTGTCTAACCCATAAAACAAGAAGAAAAAAAGGAACACAAATAAAAGGCGAAATTAGTTGACACGCTCATCGGTCCGCAGGACTGGAATCAAAGGACCACTCTACTAACCCAGAAGTGAAACCTCCACATCAATCACTTTCTACTACTATTAAAAAGGATTTAACTAATGATGATTGGCAGCTTAGAATTTTGAATTTCGCATTTATCAGCGCATAAAGTCCCTGGTTTCGTCTTCACCGCCATAATAATCACATGATGACGACACCAACAGCGACGTATTAACCCAAACCCAGCGCCGAAGGCCGCCGAACCCGCGACCTTAATCCTCCCTTCGGATAAACAACTCCCCCTTTCCCTCTCCCCACCCAAATCCCCAGCTCCTCCAACCTCTCCCCTTCTTTCCTGTCAGCGGCGACGGATCCATCGATCGGTTCGATCCAGACACCCTCCCAGGCCTCCGGTTTCGATCGCCAGCGGATCGGATTTATGCAGTCTTACTGCCGCGAGCGCCAGCCATGCCGCGCGGCAGCAGCTTGGGCAAGAGCTTGAACGAGGGGGAGGAGCCGGGCGGCGCTCGGGCGGTTCGGGTTCGGCGTTGCCGGCAATGTCCGGGATGTCCGACTCCGCGGGCGGCGGGCGCAGCGGCGCGGAGCTGATGGTCGAGCAGTTCCACCTCAAGGTGCTCCACGCCGTCCTCGCCGTGCGAACGCCGCGCCCGCTCGCCGCCGCCGCGGCGCCGTCGGCGGCGTCGTTCCGCCGGAGGGACAGGTGGTTCCACCTCCCGCTGCACGATCCGCCGCCGCCTCCCGAGGCGGCCGACCGCCTGGAGCCGCTGGCGCCCGGGGAGCCGCTCGTGTTGGACGTCCTCCTGTCCCCCGCCGGCGGTGGAGCGGGAGCGAGAGCGGGAGGGGAGGTGGTGGAGAGGTGGACGGTGGCGTGCGAGCCCTGGCCGGACGCCGCGGTCGGCGAGGAGGTGGCTGTGAACCGCGCGTACAAGCACTGCTTCACGCTGCTCAGGTCGGTGTACGCAGTACTACGCGTCCTCCCTGCGTACCGCGTCTTCCGCCTCCTCTGCGCCAACCACTCCTACAACTACGAGATGGTCCACCGCGTCGACACCTTCGCCGAGCCCTTCTGGCGCGATCAGGAGGCAGCCATGCGCTCCCACCGCTTCGTCCCCGTCGAGACCCAGCTCGGCCGCCTCGTGGTCTCCGTCCAGTACCTCCCCAGCCTTGCCGCCTTCAACCTCGAGATCACCTCTCTTTCTATAATCCCCGACTACGTCGGCAGCCCGGCCGCGGAGCCCATGCGCGCCTTCCCGGCCTCGCTCACCGAAGCCACGGGCTCCGCCTTCCCACCGTCCAATCAGCTGCAGCGCCCGCACAGCTGGGCTCCGCCTGTGTTCTGCCCGCACTCGCCGGCACAGCAGGCCATGTTCTCGCCGCCACCAGTGATTTACGCCTCACCGACGCCCTCGCCTCCCCACTTTCCAGGTGGGTATCTGCAATCGCGTCGTCTCTTTAGGGGGGAGTCTGCGCCAGTGCCAATACCACAAGGGGGCGAGAGGAGGAGCCCTGTGCACCGCCAGAACACGCTGCCACCGCCTTCTCCGAGAAGAGGAGAGATGGGGACAGCAGGTGCTCAGGAGTCTCCATCAGAGAGTGGCCGGTTGATTGGGAAGTTGGAAGGACTTCGGATAGCTGATCCCCATTCAACCTTGTCACCCAGACATAAGGTGATTCATGACTATGCTTCTACTGTTCTACATATGCTCAGCTGTATTGATACTTCTGTGTGAACTTTGATTCTTCAGAGTTCAAAATTGAATATATCTGACCAGGAGAGCTTTGAAACTGACACTAAATTCATCTTGGATACCTGAAGTCCGGAACTAGAATTATCTGTTTAATGTGTTGCAGTCTGTCGTCTGGCTAATGGATTAATTGTTAGCTTATAATCATTGTTCTTTAGTTGCTACCTTTAGCTTAATAGGTTCATATTTGACACCCTCATTGCATCAGTTCATTTTCTAGAGCAAGGTGGATATGTAGACAATGATATATAAAAGTTGTTAAGAGCCGAAGTATCACAATTTCAACTATTTACACGAGCCAACTCAACTTCGAACCTAATATTTAGCTCTACATTTCTTGCTAAATTATGTTTACCAAACTTCGCTCTGTTAATGTGTTTGATGAAAGTTTTCATGTCACATACAAAGATGAATTTAGCTCTGTTACTCTTCTATTGAACCAATAACCTATAACAAGATGCTCAATTTAACTCTTTTTCTATGCGTGTTGCGGAAAATTTGCTTTGGATTGTGAACAGGTACCACTGGTCCTTGCTGAGAGTAAAGTACTTGTTAAAAATCATTCGGTAATGTTAGTTGAAGTATGAAGAAATGGTTAATGATCTGGTGATTTTCTGAGTACACTCAAAATCAGTTTTGGATGATAGTCTGGTTTCTGGATCTCCCTTTTCTATTTTCCGAGTAGTTTGTCTGTCTTTTACTTTTTTCTGTAGTGTCTTGCCTTAAATTTATTCTCTTCAGTCTACTGAATTTTAATTACAAATGAAATGGCTCCACCAGCTTGAGATCCAAATGTATAATGTTATTATATTAACTAAGTTTATCTGTTGCTCTCCATTGACACTGCTTGGTGATATGCAGGGAAAGGAGAATAAAGATGAATCTGGCAGGTTCTCTGCGCTCTCCTCATGTGATTCCCCTCGGCAAGATGATTCGGATGATTATCCTTTTTTCTGCGATGATGTTGACACACCAGTCTCCCAACCTGGGTATGTTTAAAGTAACATCTTTTCTGTACCATTTTGCTATTGTGTTTTCACCAATTAACCCTAGTGGCTTTATCTGGTCCAGACTAAAAGAGCATACATTCCAGAATTAAATACGACACCTTTTGTGTTCTCAGTAGGCAGTACCACAGTAGCACTGTGACAACTTCCCTGCATATAGGTAGGTCGACTACTGTCATTTGGTAGTGCACTAGTGCATTGGGGAAAGGAATTTCATGGACTATTCTTTGTCTGTAGAAATTACAACAGAAACAAGTCCAGGCTTCTGTAGAAACTACAGCATTGAGCAAATTTAACCAGCCACTCATGGATCTAGCTGTTAAATAATGTTTTGTTATATTCTTGCATATGTGCAAGCTAGGAGCTTGTTTATGCAGATACATGAATGATCATGTCAAAATTGTGTACATGATGAATTTGGTGTTTACAATGAGGATTTAAAGACCTTGGTATGAACAAACCGCCTGCAGTATTAGTGTACAGAATAAAGTGTTGGAAATCACTAGCCTTGAGTAGTAGAACAATTAATTGGCAATCAGTTTGCTGTACCTGTGACAGACCCATCCTAGATGGCCTTGAACCCAAGTGGCGCGACCACAGTCACACCACAAGGGCAGGTAGGAGAACGGAGACTGATAACAGATTGAATTATTGCTTCATGAACATGTTAGGCTGAATAGAGCTTTGCACGGCCCCTAAAACCAAATGTGATCCTATCTCTTAACTGACAGCAAGGGCTGATCTTATCTCCAATTGATATCTAATATAATGTTACCACTTACTGTGACCGATTCTCTTGACTAACAACTCAACTAATGATAAGGAGGCCTGTAACTCTGGTTAATGCAGGGAGCTGTCAAAAGGGACTGCCTGATGCTATCAAACTGATCATGTCAAAATTCTCTTGATATCTGATATATCTTTGTATGTCTGTTTGCCTGTTCAATCAACATAACTAGTTTATCCAATTTGTTATTCAAGCCATATATACTATAATCCATTGACAAAATTACTTTGGTTTTGACTGACCACCTCTTAGCGATATTAATTGCATTGTTTCAGTTTCTTAGGAATATAATTTTATCTCTTGTGGACTATACAGGAGCAGTGATGGGAAGGAAAAAGGTGATCAGGCAGGTCCTTCGTCCCATAAATCTCAAGATGCACAAGTCGGTTCTCTAGTCAACCTGCTGAGAAATGCCCGCCCGCTGCGAGATCCTTGCTATTCCTTACAAACATCAAGGGCTGAGTCCAGTGAAGCAGCCTCAGCAAGCTCCGTCACACCCCGTAGGACATCTGACGCGCTCGAGGAGCTCCAGTCCTTCAAAGAGATAAGGGAGCGACTGCTGTCCCGGAGCAGCGCAAAACATCAAGAGCCACCAGGGAAACCATAGTCATTCTTTCCTTCGTTTCTCTTAACATCACCGCTGAGAAGAGACCCCAAACCACAATACAGGATGCATGGTGAGCTAAGGAAACTTTTGTTGAGGTGCTCATGTATATATGACTGCTGAAATTGATGCTTTTGGTTGAAGATAAGGCACCAGCTTCAACTTATTTCAGCTAAAGAATTACTCACTCACCATTCTTAACGAGTGAGGGCCATGATCCGCTGCTGTTCATACTCTTTTGTGCATATGGGAAGTTAAGCCGATACACGTAGGTGAGAGGGAGCCTGTGATGGATGAACGATGTGCTCTAGTGTGTGCGCGTGTGTAAATTATGTAAACTGCTCGGAACCAAGTGTTCAGTAGACACCGATCTTTGAAGAAGCCCTTCAGAAGACTAGTTTTTCTTTGCTCTTTCTGTTTGAACTCGAAAGTTATGGATTGCTGTCTGCAGTAGGAAAAGAGAATTAGATATATCTGGTGTTGTGTTTTGGTGTTGTTTTATCTTGTCTTTTACCCCCCTATCTTAATGCAATGACAGTTCAAGAAAATATAATCCTTTTTGCCGCTGGTTTTTCAGTCCAGATTTGGTCAAAACAAGGCGAGGATTCTCCAAAGAGGAGCTCGGATTTATTTTATTTGTACCTATCTGTTCTGTTGCACAGGCCCTAGAGACAGTTTCTCGCCGGTTTGAAATGTTGCTGACGCTGTCTGACTGTCTGTTGTCATGTGGATACCGGTAGCGGTAGGAGGCGGCCTGACCGGCGGTCTTGGTCAGAGTTTCCCGTCCTCTCTCTCTTCTCCACTCGTCCTCTGTGGGCCTCGAGATAACCATGGCAGGCCCAATGCTGTGTGGCAGCAGCGCGCGCTGTATCGCGGCGACCGTTGCACAGGCCTAATCTGAGCCCGCTGTTTTCTAGGTGGGCTGAGAATTTTTCGTGGTGGTTTTTTGATGTAATCCAATGCGCGGCGGGCGTACCATGTCGATCGAGCGAGGCCCGCGCGGGCCACGTCTGCATTTGCCTGGCCTGGCCGCCGCCAAGTCGCCAACCAAGCGCGTGCGGCGTACAAACAGAGTCAGGCGCGCGAACTGTCGATGGATGAGTCGGGCGATGCGACGCCGCTTTTAGCCAGACGAACAAACCAGCATGCAACCGGTAGGCCACGCACACAAAAGTCAGCAGAGAGGTGCATCATCACGATGGATGCGTACGTCCTCGCCTCGATCACCTAGGATGGCAATGAGCACCGGTTGGATCTGTATCTAGTGACCAGTTCGATTGATCGGTGTCAGTGGAGTATCATTCTGCACTTCCACCTGAATTCGACCACCCGCCAGCTTTGCTTCCGCGTTCGGAAGATCAGGTGACGTGCTACTACCTCTCTTATCCAAACCAACTATAGCATACGCATGCAACCGTAGTATCAAAGGATGAAGCGTCCTTGTCTCGCCGGATGGCAACTGGCATCATATATATGCAAGTTGTACACGAAGCACCACCATGACTAGTAACCAAAACTCAAAAGGAAAAAAAAACAACAATTCCGCAAGAACTGCATTGCTGGATATCTCTAAAACCGCCGTCTAGATTGCGGCTCACGCTCAAATGGTTGTACGTAAAGTGTGGGAAATTACTTCTTGTACGCATGCATTTGCCAATTTGATTAAGCATGCACCAATTTATCACTTGCATCTCTGAAAATTCCCTCGTTAGCTAGGGTCATATGACATTCCTAATATAACCATATTATGTGTTAAATTAAATGTTTATAGGATTAGAACGATTAATTTTGTCAAAATTGTTATCATTTTAGTGACATCCTTAAATTAGATCTCGCAATTAATCAACTCTATATAATCCCCTGAATTAATGTACACTACTCTAAATGCATTGCAATTCAACCTCCTTCGATTCCAAACCAAAATGCATGGATGCTCCTCACCTAGCTTGCCTCCCCGGACGGCAACCAGCACTAGTTGAATTGCAACCGCCGCCGCCACCATGACCAGCAACAAAACTGAAACACTCCGTTCCGCAAGGTTTGTCCATTTGTCTCAGAGGATATCTTTAAAACTCCCGCATGACATCTTTAAAACTTCCGCCTAGATTGTAGCTTGCCCTCAAATGGTTGTACACTATGTATTTCTTGTGAGTATACTTTTAGCGGATCTCAATCAGCCACGCAACAATCTTTCGCTAACACACTTCTTAAATCCTTCATCTGGGGTGAACCGAATGACAAGCATTTTATGTGCATGCATGTGTCCAATGTCTATATGACCGATTGAGAAATTTTACTAAAATATTTGGTTACTCTATTGACGCATTTGAATTATATGGTGTAAACTCATTGACCGTATATTAATTAACCCTCTTAAATTAATATACAATACCCTATAGGTTGCACTTGCACTGCATCAAGCACCTCACCTCACCTCACCAGATGGAAATAACACTTGCATGGCACCTGAAAGCACTGGCATGGCTAGTAACCAAAACAATTCAAACACGCAAAGCTCGCATGTTGTCCCACTAGACATCTATAAAACCATAGTCTGGATTGTGGCTCGCACTCAAATGGTTGTACACAGAGTATTTCCCCTACGTATTTTTTTTCTAGATCGATCATGCACGCAACAATTTATCACTAACATCCTCCCGAAATTCTTCATCACAGATGCTCCTCATCTTGCCTCACTAGATGGCAAGTAGTTAGTTGCCATGCAACTGAAGCACCACCATCACCATGATTAGTCCGTTGCCTTCACAGACATCTCTAAAACTGCCGTCTAGATTGCGGCATGCACTCAAATGGTTGCACGCAAAATATTTGCCACACGCATACATTGATGTGGATCGATCGAGCACGCAAGACTTTATCGCTAACATCTTCCCAAAATCCCTCATCAAGGTCGGGTTCGGGATGACATACGTTTTAAGTGTAGTTGCAAATGCTCATACAACCGCCCAAGTAAATTACTAAAATTGTTGTTGTCCTAGTGACGTCTTCAAAATTCGTTCAAGTTCATGAGCCGTATATATATATAATTACCAGCCCCTTGGAGCTAGGTTCGTTGCACCTCGTCAGGAGCTTGAAGTACTGAACCGCGCCTAATGGCTAATGCGTCGCGCATAATTCGTCGCGCACTAGGGGGTTGGGGACGCCACCGGGGGACGCACTACTCGTGGTGGCCACGCGCCCATCTGAACTTTTTTTTGACAACAAGGGCCGCACAGTGCACGTTCCGCAGTTTTTATATAGGAGATGGACACCTCTCTCGTCTCCATCGAATATTTTCTGTGTCTCCCACTCGGCACTTGACTGTCATTTCTTTGGAATAAAAGATGCAGAGATCGCTACAGTTTTCGCCCATTGCCACACCCGAACGGCCTAAAAGTCCAAAACAGCCGCGCTGTGCGCAGTGCTCAACGTGGATTTCTACCACCACTACCAGCTAACAAAGTTAGATCGATGCTAACCCCACGAGATCAGTGGTAACCCGGGCAGTAATGCGCTCCGACTAGATCTACCAATGCAGTGCTAATTAGGCCGGCCAATTTAAACAACCATAGCTCATGGATGGATTTTTTTTTAAAAAAAAATAGATACGCCTGTTCTGATGTACTGTTGGTCACGCATTAAATTTATAGTCAATATAGTAGAATATTTAAAAAGATTACGCACTCATTATAGTTTTATACTACCTTGTATCTTTTATAAAAGAGTTTTACATTGAATGCGTGCCGCGTCATATTATAGCCTTGGATATCGGCGGCAACAGATGTGCCGCCGTGTGCGCGGAATCCGCGGGTGCGGCTGGGCTCACGTACACGGCACACATCAGCACGGGGCGCGTGCTCGGCACAGGGCGGGGCGATCGCGGCCCTCCATTCCTGAGAACCCTAGCGGATTCCGCTATAAATACCCCGCCCCGGGGCGTGTGCCAGCCACGCTCCAATCCCCATCTCCATCGATCTCCACAGCCGCACGCAGTCCTCTGCACACTCCTCGGCCTCCAGCCGCCTCCGCTCGCCTGCTCGGATCCATCCCATCCCATGGACCCTCAGCTCAGCTCCCACGTCCACGCCACCGCGGCGGCGGGTGGCAAGAATGCGGGAGGCGGCGTGCTTCCACCGGCGGCGGTCGTCATCCTCGACGTCGAGGCTAACGCGGCCGCGGCGGCGCCGGCCGATCCGAGCGACGGCGGGGACGGCGGCGTCGACTACATGGCCCGCGCGCAGTGGCTCCGCGCGGCGGTCCTCGGCGCCAACGACGGCCTCGTCTCCGTGGCCTCCCTCATGATCGGCGTCGGCGCCGTGAACGCGTCGCGCAAGGCCATGCTCGTGTCCGGCATGGCGGGGCTCGTGGCCGGCGCATGCAGCATGGCCATCGGCGAGTTCGTGTCCGTGTACGCGCAGTACGACATCGAGGTCTCGCAGCTCAAGCGCGACGGCACCGACGGCGACGAGGACGCCAGGGATGGCCTGCCGAGCCCGACGCAGGCCGCGCTCGCGTCCGCGCTGGCGTTCGCGTTCGGCGCCATCCTGCCGCTGCTCTCCGGCGGGTTCGTGGCGCTGTGGTGGGCCAGGCTCATCGCGGTGGCCGCCGCCAGCACCGTCGGCCTGGCCGCGTTCGGCGCGGCGGGCGCGTACCTGGGTGGCTCGAGCATGGTGAAGTCAGGGCTGAGGGTGCTCCTGGGCGGGTGGTTCGCCATGCTCGTCAGCTTCGGCGTTCTCCGGCTGTTCGGGGCGGCGTTCCACATGGACGTCTCCTCGGTGTGATGGCTGGGGTTATGGGGGAATGGAATAATGAGAGCCAGGGGCCTAGTAGCTCTTGCCATGGGGATGTGAACGAAGAACCCTGCATGTCTTGAGTATAGCAAACTAGCAGTCGCCTGGACAGGGAAAGGGGAATAATATGGGTGCGTATGTGTGTAGCGGATCTATCTACCTGATTGTAATGTAATGTCAGGGCTAATGGTATCTGACGAGAAAATCAAAAACAGAAAAAAAATTATAACTATATTATATAATACTGATCGTCTCGTTTGCCAATTGTTTGTGTTTAAGTTAATTCGTCTTGAGATCTTGGAAGGTTCATAGACCGTATATGCGCAATGCTGCGTGGTTTGTGAAAATCAAGGTCTACACGTTTTCGGCTTCACATGCATTTTAACAAATGAACTAATTTGTTCAACACATACCCATGTATTTGCAGATAAAAAACAGTAGTTACCCCCCCCCCCCCCCCAAAAAAAAAAAAACAGAAATTTTATCTGGCCAGATAAAGTGAAAGAGAGAGCTTGCTTTGCTTCTGCTTTTCTGATTGTGCTAGTTTCATGTTCCCATTGATCAGCAGAGACTTTTAGCTGCCGTTCATTTGGATAGCCAAATACAATCATACAAGTAATTCTGTTTTGGAAATGACGCGTGACACATTTCCTCCCACATCATGGCTACAGATGGATCAGGATGAGTTGTCACGCACCTTCCAGTTTATCATGCCTCAGCACCTATCCTGACGACTGTTGGACGTTGAACAATAAGTAGGCCGGTTTGGAATAACAAACCAAGAAAGAATGTAAGAAACATTTCTGTACATGAATGATGAACATGTAGTGGACAATCCGGTAAAGTTGGGCCTCGCAGTGCTCGCATAACCTTTCTCTTAAAGTGCTTACTGTCATTGTCCTTTTAGCACTTATTGGTTACTTCAGGAACCAAGACAATGAAGGTTTGCTAAGAAAACAAAAGGAGAGAACCTTTTATGGTTTTGCCATTTGATGACTGGGCTTCTTTCCTTTTCCTTTTCTTTTCTTTTTGCTATCTGGTACCTGAATTTTTTCTTCCTCTTTCTTCTTCCTGAGTAACATGCATGAAGGGGATGGAAACAAAAATTGAGTGTTATTAGATTTTAAAAATTAAATAGACATGCATGGTGTAACTAAAAGTACAGTATCCAACTCCTCTCAAATACTTGATTTTTCAACACTTTGATTCAGGTGCTAAACACATAAAAAGTTTCTGTAAATTCAGGTACTATATATGGCTAGAAACACCGGCCGGTGTTAGCTTGCTACTCCCTCCGTTCTAAATTGTAAGTCATTCGAACTTTCTTGGAAAGTCAAAACATCTCAAATTTGACTAAAATTATGCAATAAAGTACTAACATTCATGATATCAAATAAGTATCATTAGTTTGTTCGTTAAATATATTTTCATAGTATATCTATTCGGTGTTATAAATCTTTGTGATCTTTTCTACAATTTTAATCAAATATAAAATGATTTGACTCTAAAAAATTGAAATAACTTGCAATTTGGAATGGAGGGAGTAGGTTGCAACCCCAACTTCCATGCACAGCCAGCTCAAGTCACTCTCAGTAGCTCGTCAGCCTTAAACGCTAAAGATTTTCCGTACGGAGGTTGCATGTGAGCAAATACATATATGGATTCCTTGGGCAACGAGCATGACAGCACGCAGTATCATGCTAGTCCGGTTTCATTGCACTGTTTCTAAGGATGTCACATCATTTCATGAGGTGTATTCTCATGAATGAAATAGGGAATCCCAGTGCATAGTTTCATTTCACAATTTCATAGGATGCCCATAACATTTAATTGTGAGGCATGTGATTGGATATGATTAGATGAAATGAAACACTATAGCCCCCCAATGCAAGTTTCAATAGGTTTCATAGTCTTGGAAACCGTGTATACACAGTTTCATCCTGATGAAACTCCTTCCCTCTCTCACTTCATAACTACCATGCCATATCATCACATATGCTGATGTGTCACCGTATTTAATGTACATGAAACCTTTATAAAACTCGCACCGAGATTAACATCATATGAACGATCAGCTTCATATGATTCGTAGCTGGTGCACCGTTTAGTCGTAGCTATCTCGTCGTTGTGCGGGCCTGATGAGGACCTGTTCGTTTTTAATTTGCTGCCATAACGCATTGACGGCTACAGTTTTCCATACCGGCCTCCCCTCGATTCCTGTTGAATTCCCGTGGCCACCACAAGTTTTCACTGGCCGAACCGCCCCGCCAGGCGCCGGAGCCGCGGCAGAGCCGCGCCCACGCCGCCATTGCCGGCCGGCTTCGTTCGCGGGCGCGGGGGGATCGGGTTCGCACCGTTCCCGTGGTCGCCACACGCCCCTGGTTAGTTTAGTCTCGACCTGCGCGTAGGATTCGCACTGGGTCGAGCAGAAAGCTGGCTTTCTGCGTGGCGGCCACGCGCCCGGCGATTAAGCTACTGCCCTGTTGCGCCATGGGACGCTGAACCTGGACGCTTGACGCGAACTGCTCCGCCCGCCGTGACCTGTGAAAGTTTACCCCAGATGGCTATTATAAGCTCCGTTCTGGAACGCGTTAGGTGATGGCAAGAGGTTTTTAGCCTTGATTTTGGTCAGCTTCTGCTTATTGGAGCATCAGCCTCGGATCGGAGATGTCTTCTTCCTCGAATGGTCCTCAGATTGGTCGGTCCAAGATTTTTCTTCATCGCACCCACCCACCGCATGAATGAGGGCATCACGCGAGCATATACATTTCTGATGATAGTCCAGTCACCAACTTCAGGTTAAGAAGTGTGAGCAAACTGACGTGCAAAGCTTTCGCACGTTCGAAAAAAGAGAGGTATAAGCAGACAGCATTCATTCCAGCATCCACTGCCGTGCAAGATAACACCGCTTTTGCAAGCACCAGCGGGCCAATCTTACATATGCAAAGGCTATGCTAGCATGCTGGGCCAACATCCAAACGAATCTGTCAACAAGACTGATTTGAACAAAAAAAAGGGTCGTCCATGCACTGCGAAGTGCTCTAACGCACTGGCAAATAAAGGTGACAAGTACTTGCAGAAATTTATTGGGCAGAAACGAGCATGGAAGTTATGGAACTGTGGTTTAACATCAATTGCATAGTTAACTGATGCCAGAAATTCTGAAGAACTGGTGGAAGGTACTATCAACATATCCTGATAAGAAATGAAACACCAGCACTTAGCAAAAAGGAGCAAATATATCGAAGCAAAACAGCCGGCAAACACAAGTCAACAACAACTAGGAGAATTCTTCAGACATTATGCACCACTTACTGAACAAAAGGAAAGGACTATAAATACTGGACTCTTTGTTCATTGGGGTAATACCATTACTGACTTACTGTCCATAGGTAGTAATCAAGAACTCCAACCCACTGGGCCAACATCCAAGACGACTGTATTAACTGATTAGTACTACTGTAGCTCTGTGGTTCTAAGTTCTAACACCAATGGTGCAGCATAGTTACTAATTAAGGGGGTGTTTGGAGAGGGGTGCTAAACTTTAGCACCCCACTTTTTAGCACCTTTTAGCACTTGGACTCCCAAACAGGAGTGCTAAAGGCCTGTTTGGCAATCACGTGTTAAAGTTTAACACCCGTCACATCGGATGTTTGGATGCTAATTAGGAGTATTAAATATAGGCTAATTACAAAACTAATTGCACAGATGGAGTGTAATTCGCGAGACGAATCTATTAAGCCTAATTAGTCCATAATTTGATAATGTGGTGCTACAGTAACCATTTGCTAATGATGGATTAATTAGGCTTAATAGATTCGTCTCGTGAATTAGCACAGGGTTCTGCAATTAGTTTTATAATTAGCTCATGTTTAATCCTCCTAACTAGCATCCGAACATCCGATGTGACACTGTTAAAGTTTAACACCTCGTATCCAAACACCCCCTAAAAGGGGTGTGCTAAAGTTTAGCACCCCCATTTTCTTTAGCACACTCAAGGGGTGCTAAAAGGTGCTAATGGGTGCTAAAAGTGGTCCCAAGCCCATTTTTTACCCTGTTGCCCCCCTCTCTCCTCTATCTCTCCTCCCCGCCACCTGCCTCTTCCACCTGCCCTGCTGCCTCCGCCGGCCGTGCCTCTGCCGCCCGGCCCCGCTGCCTGCGCCGGCATGCCACGCCGCCTCCGCCGGCCCCGCCTCCTCCGCCGGCCGTGCCTCCACCGCCCGGCCCCGCTGCCTGTGCCGGCGTGCCATGCCACCTCCGCCGGCCCCACCTCCTCCGCCCGGCCCGCCGCCTCCGCCGGCCCCGCCTCCTCCGCCGCGGATCCGACCGGCGCCGCCTCGCCCTCTCCGGCACCGGCCGAGGACCTGGAGCGGGAAGCCACAGAGCCCTGGTGGAGGCGGATCTGGCGCCTGCCATCCCCATCCACTCCGCCTATCCCGTCGCCTGCGCCCAAGCCGCCAACGAGGTCGAGGCCGTCGCGGATGATGTTGCTGAGGTCGAGCGCCTTGACGGCGCGATCGAAGAAGTCGGCGACGAGGCGGTCGAGCGGAGGCCGGACGGCGGCGCCAGCCTCGGGGCCGAATAGGAGGGTGCAGAACTCCTCGAGGCAGAGAAGGAAGGCGTTGAGGAGGCGGGCCGTCCAGGTGAGGGAGAGGAGGTCGTCGCCGTCGGGGGCTAGGAGATCGTCGAGGAGGTCGGCGACGCGGCGCTGGAAGGCGTCGGCGACGGAGGGAGCTGATGGAGCGGCCGATGGAGGCGAGCGGTGCGGCCGGGGAAGAGGAGGAATCGGTGGCTGAAGGAAGAAATTGAGGAGGGGTAAGGAGAGGAGAGAAAGGAGGGGTATAATTGTCTTTTGCCACTAAATGTGCTAAAGTTTAGCACCCTATCCAAACACTCCAAGGTGCTAAATTTTAGCTCTTCATTTGAGGGTGCTAAACTTTAGCACGGTGCTAAAGTTTAGCACAAGGTTTCCAAACAGGGCCTAACTGATACTAGAATTCTGAAGAACTGGTTTGTGCCTATATATAGCTATCTCCCGAATGTTGTAGGGTGGAAGGTACTATCAACATGTTCTAATAAGAAATGAAACATCACCACTTAGAACAAAAAGGAGGAAAAAACATCGAAGGAAAACAACCGGGCAAAGACAACAGCTAGGAAAATTCTGCGGACGTAACACGCCACTTACTGTCTTACTGAATAAATGGAAAGCATTATATATAAATACTGGACTCTTTGTTCTTTGGAATACAATACCCCTAACTTACTGTATGTGGTCTAATTTTACTCAGTCTCTGACTGTCTTCCTGATTCAGTTACAATAAGGCCGGTCCGCGCAAATTTAGTAAGGACTTCAATTCAGGCTATCTGATTCCCTTTGGCTTCCTTGTGCTCGCACCACCATCGTCTAAGTGTTTAGAGCGCATCATCGTACTCGCCACATGCCTCGAGAGTAATTTAGTTCCTAAGATTCCCGCTACCCATCAGACTATTCAAGCCTTCCCGTGTCAGCCACGCGCCTCGGATTAATTTAGTACTAAGAGTGCCATCACATGAGCTGGATACATCTTACTTGGTCACTCCTCTTTTAACCCAGTGGCACTAATTGGTCCATCCTTGACCAGGAAAAGTTTCTCACCTCATTGGCAAAGTGCTAGACAGTCCAGATGGATTAGGTAGGAGGTTTCGCCAAGTGCTGTGAACTTGTGATTATAAAGAGCTGTGCCCCTAGATGTGTCCTTCACCACTTACTCATTTCATAGCACGCAAACCTTTCAGAGCAAGAGAAGAGAGCTAACGTCAGAGTCGCATACCTTGGGGGAGAGTTTATAAGGTAAACAGAGCTGTTCCAAGTTTTAGTTTTCTTCTTAACATTTTTCATATGACAGGTGTTTACTGTGTCAATATATAACCTGCATAAACTGCACACAGATATTTGGGTTGTTTGTTTTCTTTTCTTGATCTTGTGGCATATTCCTTTTCATATCTCAAAACACTGAAACAACTACACTGTATTGTGATTTGTGACAAGTAATGGTTCAGTAAATCTGATCTGTTGCCTCATTGCCGAACATTTATCTGACATTTTTTCCTTTGAAGAACAGATCATCATATGGGATTAATTAATTTGTTTCCATGGAATCTATCATCTTGCGGTACAATTACAGAAATTGAAAAAAAAACCTGATGCCCATCATCAGATACTGTTAGTATTTCTGCTGTCAGAATAAAACCAGAATGTGTACTACCATCTCAACAGGCTCTCAGTTTTTTATGAAACAATGAATACATGATCTATCCTCTGGACATGAAATTTCCAGATCCAAGCATTAGGACAAAGGATGCATTGATCCTTATTATTCAGTTATTTGTATATACTTTTATATGATTCGAAGCATGCACTGTCAAAAATCCTAGTGCCACATGTTACATCTTGCAGTTCTTGTTAACATCTGATCTGACATTACCAAATGCAGCTAGCACAAGGACAACCATCGTCAGCTCTACTGAGGTGAGGTCTTCAGGCAGATCAGGCACCATGCAGCGGTGGACTCGCAACGGGATGCTCAACTTCTCGCAGCCGTCGGCGTCGTCCCCGTTCGGCTTCTACGACACCGGCCAAGGAGCGTCGAGCAGCCCCGGGCGATCGCACGGCTGCCGGGGCCAGGACAAGGAGCAGCGCAACCTGGAGAAGAACCTGAGCAAGGTGCGCAAGGAGTGGATGAAGGTGAAGGAGGAGATGGGGTACGCGCGGCTGCTGAGCGAGCACCTCAGCGAGACGGTGACGGAGGTCGACCGGAAGGTGGCCGCCATGCTGGAGGAGCTCGACCGGACGGACAAGTACATGCACGACGTACTGTCGTCGTCATCGTCATCGTCCCAGCATAAGTGATTTAGCCGTGGTGACGCTGACGCGGATGCTCTCTTTTTTGCCGGATGTTGGTGTGTTTAGCTAGCTAGAGTTTCTCTTTGTCGGGGGATTTTGCCATTTGGTATTCTTGTAGATGTCCATGCTGGTCCGGCCGGCGTATGTGTACATCATATGTGTAGTCGACGTGTCTGCTGATATGTTATTCTTCAGTTCGCCTATATAGAGTATTTGAGTTCAGTTCAGTGCTCAATGATTATTATGGGCTAGCTTCATCTTTATCTTCACATAGCTTGCCAAATTTTAGGCCCAAATCCTTCAAGTGCTTCAAGATTTACTACCGTTGACATATGCGAAAGCGATGAACAACCTCGCTTCAGCGTAGGAGCCAAGTCACAGCATCCAGCGTGTACGGAAAAGGAGTTGCTATCTTCCACTGGATGCGCACAGTGTGACCATCTGTACTACACGGAACGTACTCGCCGTACGAGTATTGATTTGACCTCCAAAACTGCAAACGCAAACAGGAGAAACTCTCTCTTTCAGAAAGGGACATCATTAGCTCATAGCTGACAAATCAGGCGTCCACTTCTACCAAAAAAGCTCAGTAGTCATTTGCAGAAGCAGGCGACAACAAGATCTCGCGCTGCCATAGTTTAATGGACGCGATGCAGCTTATTACCCACTTGGGAAGGCGGCTGCATTATGAAATCAGCAAAAACCGGTTTAGGGTTCCTAATCCGGTGGGCGGGCTTCTCTTTCTTGCATCGCATCACATCACACGCATGCCAATGGCGATGGGTGTGGCAACTGGCAAAGTGGCAAGCCAAGCCGGGCGCGCGGCAGCTCGTAGTTTTAGCTCGGGTTGGGGCCACCACGAACGGAATGGGGTGTGAATTTTAGCTGGGCTTAACTTGTCTGGGCTGGTCTTGCATGCTTCGTGCGCTCAGGGCCCATGGGCTCGTAAGCTCATCTGTTGTGAAACCGCGCTTCCCCAACCTCTGAACTGTTCACCATATAGCAAACCAGCATATTCCTAAACACGTCAGTACGTCAACAACGATAGCGCCATCCAGCCATTGCCTCGCGTGACAGAAACATGGCTTTGTACTATGTCCGTCATGCACAGGCAGACGTGGCGAGTGCGTGGCATGGTACCAGGCCATCAAAACTCATGTGCAGTACGGGAGAGAACTGAGCTCACAGGTCAGAAAAGGCGCGTGCGACAACGAGATGAAAGCAAAGTATCTGGTCGCCGGCGGTAAGAATTGGCAGCCGTTCTGCCAAGAAAAATGCGCGCAAAACTTGGTAAAAATATCGCGAGTTTTCTGCGGGTGCTTGTGGGCCATAGTGCAGGCCTCCGAACTCTCAAGGTTGGCGGTGTAGGAAGCCTTTGTGTGGTGGGCGCCTGAGCTGAGCACGGGAACGTCCAAAGCTTGGATGACTCCTGCGGTCTGGGGCTGCATGGACACTCGTGGTCGGAAATGTGGAGACGTGGCCGCTTCGCTGGCACCATTTGATCCTACTCCATTCCTCGGTTGGGAGAATTTGGGTTACTGCTGATCAGATTGTTTGTGTGGTTGTATTTTAACCCAGGTGGCAACTGACTGAATCTCAAATTACAGTGTTTTTTTATACTGAAATTACAGTGTTTGAGCGTACTTTGGCAGAGCTGCGACATGGTTTGCGCTTTGGATATACAAATACAAGTTCACAAACTTTATAGTGGCAGGATCGCAGGAAGAAGAGGAAAGGCTGCTGATTATGCAAGCGAAAAAACTGGGGAAAAAAAAGTACTGTAAAAAAGAAGCGCCAATCCAAAACGTGAGACGGGGAGGCGTCCTCCTCGCTGCACCCGCTGCTCACATTATCCTCAGCCTCAGCGGCCGCCGCTCGCGCGCATAAAACCCACAGCCTTCCGCTCGCGACGGTCCTCGCGGCGCAGGCAGGCGAGGCAAGGAGAGAGAGCTCGCGGCGAAGAGCCACGAAGAGAAGGGACAAACACTAGGAGCAGTCTCCATGGCAGCCGAGGCGCCCGTGCGAGCCCCCGCCGCGGCGGCGCGGTCCGCGCGCCGGCTGGCCGCCGCCGCCGTCTCCGCCTCGTCCGCCTCGCGCCTCCTCCTCGGCCACCGCCCCTTCCTCGCGCCGCGCTTCGCAGCCGGGCGCGCCGCTGTGGCCGGCCCCGCAGCCGGACTCCGCCCGCGCCCGCGCAAGCCGCGGCTCTCGGTCGTCGCCATGGCCGGCAGTGGTGAGTGAGCGTAACTTTCCCTCTTTATTTTCGTTCTCTTGTTGCGTGCGCCGTTGCTGTAGTGCGCTGGTGCGAGTCTTGTCGATGGCGCGTGAGTTCTATGCGTCGATGATGTTTGTGGAAATGACCAGGAGAGTATCTCTGTAGAGTTGTGGTTCATTGCAATTTAGTACGATGAAATTAAAATTGTTAATTACTGTTTGTGCTGCTTACGGCTGACCGCCTTACCCAAAGGGAGCAGTTTGCTTGTTGAGGACCTTATCCCCGCAGCGCTTCTTTCATGCTTGTTAATCGGCTGTTAATGGGTGTGCTTTAGGCTCTAGCAGATAAACATTTTAAAAGTTGTTTCATGGAAATTGATGGAACGATACTGCTCAGAGTTGTAGTAAAAGCAATGCTGGACGTCATTTCTGTACAAGCTGTTGTGCTAATTAAATTTGATTCTCACGAATGAAAGTTAAATTAGTTGTTGCATAGGGAGGTCCAATAATGAAAGTTCTGCAAATATTCAGAAAAAAAGTGTCTGAGACCTTGTAAAATGGGTGTGGCTCTCTTTTCATTTGATTGATGTGAATTTGCTGCAAGTACAGAAGTGAAATTAATATGCTGTGCTGTTGATGCCACTTGATACTAGAAGTTTCTTCATATGTTACTCGCCACTTTGACTGGATATCAATGCTAAAACCTTTCCATACAAGTACATCTGTAAGAATCACCAAATGCATCTCTGAAAATTGCAAGTCACTTGTTTTTTGTTTACATGTTCTTGTTGCCACATCCACCATTTTTGTTCGAAATAATATATTGCTTTGTCCACTTTGTTGGCTTTATGAGTTAGATATTCACTTGCTTTTGTTGTATATCCAGATCGCCAAGTGCCCTTGGAGGATTATCGCAATATCGGTATTATGGCCCATATAGATGCAGGAAAGACGACAACTACAGAACGCATTCTGTATTACACTGGAAGAAACTACAAGATTGGCGAGGTTCATGAGGGAACAGCTACGATGGATTGGATGGAACAAGAACAGGAGAGAGGAATAACCATTACATCTGCAGCAACCACGGCCTTCTGGAACAAACACAGGATCAACATTATTGATACTCCTGGGCATGTCGACTTCACTCTTGAGGTTGAACGTGCTCTCAGGGTGTTGGATGGTGCAATATGTCTCTTTGACAGCGTTGCTGGGGTAGAACCACAATCTGAAACTGTGTGGCGCCAAGCAGATAAATATGGGGTTCCAAGAATATGTTTTGTGAACAAAATGGATCGCCTTGGAGCTAACTTCTTTAGAACTAGAGACATGATAGTTGCAAACTTGGGTGCCAAACCTCTGGTGATTCAGTTGCCTATTGGTTCAGAGGACAGTTTCCAAGGAGTTGTTGATCTAGTCAGGATGAAAGCTATTGTATGGACAGGGGAGGAGCTGGGTGCGAAATTTGAATATCAAGACATACCTGCTAATCTCCAAGAGATGGCTGAAGACTATCGTGTTCAGATGTTGGAAACTATTATTGAATTGGATGATGAAGTTATGGAGAAATATCTTGAAGGAATTGAACCAGATGAGGAAACTGTTAAGAAACTAATCAGAAAGGGAACGATTTCTGCCAGCTTTGTCCCAGTTTTATGTGGTTCAGCCTTCAAAAACAAGGGTGTCCAACCATTGCTTGATGCTGTTGTGGATTACTTGCCATCTCCACTTGATCTACCTGCAATGAAGGGTACTGACCCAGACGACCCTGAACTGGTCCTTGAAAGGAACCCAAGTGATGATGAACCATTTTCTGGCTTAGCTTTCAAGATCATGACTGATCCATTTGTGGGGTCACTAACATTTGTTCGCATATACTCCGGGAAGCTGGTAGCTGGTTCATATGTTCTGAATGCAAACAAAGATAAAAAGGAAAGAATTGGAAGGCTTCTAGAAATGCATGCAAACAGTAAGGAAGATATAACAGTTGCTGTGACTGGGGACATAGTAGCGCTTGCTGGCCTGAAAGACACAATTACTGGTGAAACACTATGTGAACCAGATAAGCCTGTAGTGCTTGAACGTATGGAATTTCCTGATCCTGTCATTAAGGTTGCTATTGAACCCAAGACTAAAGCTGATGCTGACAAAATGGCTACTGGGTTAATCAAGCTTGCTCAAGAAGACCCATCATTCCACTTCTCTAGAGATGAGGAAACCAACCAAACTGTTATTGAAGGAATGGGAGAATTACATCTTGATATCATTGTAGACAGACTAAAGAGAGAGTTCAGGGTTAGTATTCTGACTAGCTGTATTTGTGCAGCACATTCATATGCTTCTTTATTTCGATATATGTTTATTTTGGTTGTTAACTGTTGTTATTATCAAAGAGTTTGTACCATGTTGCATCACCCCTAACTCTTTTTGGAAACAATCTGTACAGGTTGAAGCAAACGTTGGAGCTCCACAAGTCAACTACCGTGAAAGTATTTCCAAAGTCGCAGAAGTACAATACGTCCACAAAAAGCAGTCTGGTGGATCTGGGCAGTTTGCAGACATTATTGTGCGCTTTGAACCTTTGGAAGCTGGAAGTGGGTACGAATTCAAGAGTGAAATCAAGGGAGGGTCAGTGCCCAAAGAATATGTACCAGGAGTTATGAAGGGATTGGAAGAAAGCTTACCCAACGGTGTCCTTGCCGGTTACCCAGTTGTGGACTTCCGAGCAGTGCTGGTTGATGGCTCGTACCATGATGTTGATTCAAGTGTCTTAGCATTCCAAATTGCAGCCAGAGGCGCTTTCCGTGAAGGAATGAGGAAAGCTGGTCCAAGACTTCTGGAGCCTATAATGAGAGTTGAAGTGGTAACTCCTGAAGACCATCTGGGCGATGTTATTGGTGATTTGAACTCTAGAAGAGGTCAAGTTAACAGCTTCGGGGATAAGCCTGGTGGACTCAAGGTATGAAATAGTGCATCCTCCACCTTCATAGCCTAGTTTATCAGAGTCTGCTAATTGAAGTGTGGCCAGAAACATTTACCTTACAATGCTATTGATCACAGGTGGTTGATGCGTTCGTGCCACTTGCCGAGATGTTCCAGTACGTCAGCACCCTCCGGGGGATGACAAAGGGGCGTGCATCCTACACGATGCAGCTTGCCAAGTTCGACGTCGTCCCGCAGCACATCCAGAACCAGCTCTCCGCGGCGAAAACAGAGGAAGCTGCTGCTTAATTTTCATTTCCCGTAGATATACCCACACGCCGACAGCAGAGCAGGTTTATAGGAAGGACATCAAGATGTATGTAGCGTTGTAGCGAGTCCAACCCTGCGAGGGGACATTATGTGCCATTGATTTTGGACCTGGTAATGGCCTTGTCGAGTTTTCTCAATGAGAAAAACAGTAATTGTAAGTTTTTTTGTTTCCTTGCTCCAGTTGAGAGTTCGTGCGTCATTCTCCCGTCTTCTTGTTCGGTTCTCCATTTGCTTGTTGCACTTGCATCTTCAACAAAGATACGTTGTCTTTCACATGTGACGTTGTAAAGACTAATGCATATGAGCACAGCACAGAATACTGCTTACCTTGACAACAAGGTCCTGATCATTTCCTGTGGCTCTAACAGAGTACTGAGTTAGCACTATTGTCGTTATAATCCTATTCATATGAGCATTCCTGCAAGAAGGCACAAGTTTGGACATTGGTATTCTCCTGGAAACCGTTCGGCACCTGCAGAAAACATCCGCCATTAGATAGTCGGCAAAGGTGAAATGCAGCTTGTCGTCTGGGATCTTTCATGCTCCAGTCGAGTCCAAGAATGGGGTGAAACTTTGCCTCACGGACGTCCAACTCTGATGTGTGTGAGTAGCGGCGAGTTTATCAGTATAACGGATGCTAAAGAAGGGGAGTTTTCTGCATCCTGATGCGTAATTCTGCAATGTTACGGGATGGAGGGGAAAAAATATGGAATGGCAGTTTCTCAGGCTCACGAACCCGAGCTAGCTTTACTAAGGCCACTCCTCTTCTCATCCATGGCGCCATGGCGGCGTCGAGGCAACGGGTAGCTCCAATTGAAAGCGGCGGCGCGCGTGGGGCTGAAGGAGTGGGGGACGGCGCCGGAGCCGCATATGGATGGTCGCTGTTGACGAATAGTGGCGCGGAGCAAACGGCGATGGGGCTGCGGTGGTCGCCGGTGGCCGCTTGACCTCATCATCCGCCATGTCGCCGACCTGGAGATTTTTTGAGAAGATTTGGATCGCTATTAATAATCGCGATCCAATATAATACGAAAAAGACCCTGTATATTTCCAAATAGCCCCTCCTTCGTATGGGCGGCTCCTCCGTCTTCTCCTCCCCTCTCGACGGCCCAGCGGCGCCGACGACCGCCGCAGTTTGCGCCCGCGAGGCCCTACCGGTCGCCATCTCACCCTCCCCCTCCTCAA
Source organism: Setaria italica (assembly GCF_000263155.2). Taxonomy (NCBI): domain Eukaryota; kingdom Viridiplantae; phylum Streptophyta; class Magnoliopsida; order Poales; family Poaceae; genus Setaria; species Setaria italica. Next base: position 26,018,160 of record NC_028456.1, on the reverse strand, counting down.
TCCCTAGCATTAGCTCCGATCCTCACTTCTCCGCTCCTGCACAAGGACGGAAGCGCGGCCTTGAGGAGCCGCCTCGAGCACCCGACGTACCGCGGCGCGCGGCGGGCCACGCAGCTCGACGCGCAGGGCGGAACGGCCTGCCCGCCGGCGGCCACCATTCGAGGATGAGGCGCAAAGGACAGGCGCACGATACCGAGCATAGTTCCACACGCAGGCGGCGGGCTCCCGGTGATGAAATCGTTCCACACGCAGGTGGCGGGCTCCCGGTGATGAAACGCTGCCCCTGCCGCTGCGGCTGTTTGCCATTCCATTCCCGACCAACAGGCAACAGAGCATGGTATCGAAGGCCGCATTCCATTTTAACAGCTACAAACCAGATTCAGTTGCCACTGTGAAAATGATGATCAGAAGTTCACATTACGTTGATCATCGGTCTCGTCCAGGTCTTCCCGGATCAGTTGTTGGCCTGCAGGACACGCTCGTCTCTTGGCATTATCAGATCGTCATCGGGCTACTACATGGCTATAAACCTACATTTCAGATCAAATGCAGACGCCCGATGGTACCTGCCGCATGGTCGGATCAGTCAGAATGGCAAGCGCAAGGCCGCACCTACCAATCCCGCCTACAAGCAGAGTTCAGGCTGCAAGCGCAAAGCCTGACGAGCCGAGTCGATGCGAGCGTGGCAGCTAGCTGCTGACGCTACCATCTGCTCGAATGCGAGACGGAACACCCTTCCTACTCTCACAAGCATTCCGGGATAAAAACAAGGACGGATCTGAAGCATGTTGAGTGGAAAATCACATGGAACGTTAACACCGCCATGACCAAGCTATGCTTACACGACCCGGTTCAGGGGGGCCAAAATGCGATCACGGTATATTCAGTAGAGGTCTCAACTCTGAATCCGGACCTAGCAGCAACAGTCTATTTCATCTGAACTATCCCTGCGCTAACGAGCTTCTGGATCTTTTGCATCACTCCGGGGTTCTTGAGGTGCGCCTGGGCAGCCCTTGGGTTCTCCTGCAAATCGGTCAACACCTGCAGACACGCTCCAACTAATCAGATCATCATCAGACTTATCCCAACATTTCGAACCAAATGCAGACGTATATTGTTACCTGTCGCATGATTGGATCAGTCAGGATGTTCTGGATTTCAGGGTCTTGCATAGCTTTGTTCTGCATTAAAAAGAAAAAGGGGTGATCGTTAACCATTGTGTTCTTGCAGCAATAGTGGATGGAGTGACTGATGAGTGCTCCACAGTGACTGAAGCAAAGCTTTTCAGATGAAGAGTCAATTTACCTGTCTCTCTTTCAGTTCCTCCTCACTGAGTTCGCCTCTGCTTGCCTTGTTGATCTGTTCAACACACCTGAACCAAGAAGATAGCAACAATTACAACTGTTGCTTAGTGAAAACTAACATCTAAAGATGGGCATGATCTCTTCCATTAGTATTATACCTCCTTACACCATCAAGCAATTCCTGGTTCTTCGGATCATGCTTTAGGCCGGCTTGGTAAGTTTCCAGTGCTTTGTCATATTCCTTCATGAAGAATTGGATCGCACCTTTCCTTGTGTATCCCTTGGAGAATGTAGGATCTAGCTCTATGCACTTCTCAGCATCTTTTAGACCTTCAGGTAGGGCTCCGAGCTTGGTGTAACAAGCAGCCCTGTTGCTGTATACCTGAAGAACAACCCATGAAGATAGAGGCTTAAAATATGCCCAATGCATCAAGCACAGGACATATGGACGGTAGAAAGTAGACCTAACGTGTGTGTACTAGCATTATATGTGGAGTTCAATATATAACACCAATTCATGCTTCCAGATGATCAATTTCCCAGCAGATGTAAAGGATCTGTATGAAGTAGGCTTCAACACTCAGCTGAACTAATTGACAGTGGAATGCTAAGAAATTACCCTTGGGTCCTTTGGGTTTCTTCTGAGTGCTTCAGTGTAATGCTTCACTGCTTCTGGATATTTCTGCTGCTTGAAGAACTCATTACCTGCACAAGATTAACAAGAGATATGGTTCATCATTAGCATCACCTAACAAAAAATAACTGCATGGACGATGAATGAGTGATAACAAACAGAATGCCTGCGCAAGCATACCTTTCTCTCGCTCCTCATCAGCAATTTTTGGATCATAGTACTCCTGTTGCTCCAGCTCTTTCTTTGCTCGTTCAGCCTCGTTCAGTTTCTTCAGGGTATCTGGGTTTCGGTGCTCAGTTAACGCCTTCTGAAAAGTCTCAATGGCAACATCATAGTCTTTGGATGACTTGGCAAGTTTGGCAAGAGCAGTCCCTTTTCGGGTCAGTGCCCTCGAGATCATCTTGAAATCAGCATGTAGTTCCCTTCCCCTCTCAACAGCCTTATCACAATCCTTAATGCACTCGTCATACTAAAAATCAAAGATAAAATATTAGTTTTAATCCTATGACATCATATAAAACTAATACAGTATAGGATTGAGAAAATCATAAACAGATATCATTGAATTGTAAACTTGCTCGGAAACAGGGCATGCCCCAAAGGTTTCCCCCAACTACAAGCAGTTCTTTTTTTAACTCCTCTACTGCTTGTGCATGGAGTGTATCATCACATCAATGGGAACAAATGTAGCTGAGATAGTTTCTACCAAAGTTTACTATAGTACTCCTCATTTATGAGCTAGTACCAAATTAAGGTTCACAGGTAAGCAAAATTCACAAATAAGCCTTTGGCATTGATGTCAAAGCGTATTCCAATGATTCATTCACAGGTTGAGGTAGTAAAATACAAGGAATCACTTCGACGATAATCATTCTGGCTTGAGCCAACACATCAAACTAAGTGGTCCCTATCAGAATTTCAGGAATAGGGAAAACTAATGAATGATTGCCCACTTATTATCGCGATCATCAACTCCTACCACAAAGCATTCTTAAACACGCAACTCAAGTTCTCGAACAATGCAAGTAGATCTGGAATACTATTTGCCTCTATTACTCCAACAGAGCAGACGATAGTTATCCAATTCCATATCTAAAAGCTGTTTGCAGTATGTCGTGAAAAGGTCTCAATATTATCTGATCGCATTGACGAATTCACAGACACTATCCCAAATTCGTACGTTTCTTTACTATTTAGAATTAAATTGCTCGTAAATTCGAACGAAAAGGGCCTTACCTTTCCCATCTCAAGATAAACAGCAGCACGATTGGTGATGTAGGAGATGTCCTCGTCGTCAAGCTCCATGGCCTTTGTGTAGTGCTGGATCGCCGTATCGAAATCCTTCTTCTTGTAAGCGGCGTTGCCCGCTTCCTTCTCCTTCTGCGCCGCCGCCTTCCTCTCCTTCCGCTCCTTCTCCTCCTCTGTCACCTCCATCGGCTCGGGCTCAGGTTCCGGCTCCGGCTCCCTTGCCTTCGCCTCCGGCTGCTGCTTTGGCGTCTGAGGGGCCGATTGCGCTGACGCCGGCTCAGACGCCCCATTGCTCTTGTGCTGGATGTTGATGTTCAGCATGAGGGTGAGCACCTGGACCATGCGCTGGTCAGAGAGGTAGGTGTTCAGGCTGCTGGGGTTCCGCTGCACCTCCCGCAGCATCTGCACGAAGTCCGGCTGGTCGAGGTAGCCGCGCGTGGTGGGGTCGGCGGCGATCTTGCTCCAGAGCTCGGGGCCCTGGAACACCTTGCCCAAGGCGTCCGCGCCGGAGCCCCCGGGGCGGCGCGCCGCCGACGCGGCCTGGCGCGCCTGGGCGAGGCCGGACTTCAGGGCCTCGTTGGACGGGTCGAGCGCGAGCCCCTTCTCGTACGCCTCGACGGCCCCGGGCGCGTCGCCGAGCCCCAGGCGCGCGGCGCCGAGGCGGGAGTAACCCTTCGCCCAGTCGGGCCTCAGCGCGACGGTCCGCTCGGCGTCCGCGAGCGCCTCGGAGTAGCGCCCGAGCGACGCGTACGCCGCCGAGCGGTTGGAGTAGAGGACGTGGTTGTCGGGCGCGAGCGCGATGGCGTCGCCGAAATGCCGGGCCGCCTCATCGAAGCGGCCGGCCGAGAACGCCGCGTTGCCCTTCGCCTTCGCCTCGTCGGCCATCGCGGCGGCGGCGGCGGGTGCTGATTGGCGTGCGATCGGGGAGGTGGAACGATCGAGACCGTCTGTTTCGGATCGGTTGGCGTGCGCTTTTCGGGCCTTTTGGTGGGATCGTCGAGGAGGGGGGCGAGTATAAAGACGGGGGAGGACGACCGGGTTCTAGTCCCGTCCGGTCTCGGAGATTCTGGAAGGTTCCGGAGGGCGGGAGAAAACGGGAAGTCGCGAGACCGATCACCGATGGTAGCCTTGCGTGATTGCGTCCCTCCCGGCGGGTTCCGTTCCAACTTCTGGCTCCCATGATGAGAGCGACTTTGGGTTTTGATTTTTGACTTGCTTTGTCAGTATTGAAAACTGTGTGTTTTTAAGGTGTGTTTGGGACTGCTCCGCTCCAGATTTTGTAGCTCTGCTCCAAAATCATTCTGCCAAACACCTCCAGCTTCAACAATACCAATTCCAGAAAAAAGGTGGATCTAGGAATTAACTCCAAATTTTTTTTGAGCTCCTCACAAGGGGCTCAAAAATAAAGTTTCATATCTTTTATTAGAGTTGGATGAAAATCATCCACCAATATGATTGGTTACCAACTAACCTCTTCGCGAGGGAGAAAAGAATTGATTTGCTCCCTCCGGCGGCCCCCTACCCCTCGCGAAACAGTACCGCCGTCACCCCTTCTTCCTTGCTACGGTGTCCAGAAATTCAGCCAGGTCCTCCATAATCCTTCCTGCATGCGCGTGTGTAGCTCTGCCGCATCGACGTCGGCGAAGCGGTTCTTGGGAGCTAGCAGCCCAGCACTCCGTCTGGGGTCCCTCGTCCAGAAGATCTCCCTGGATGATGACGCCGCGCTACTGCCACCCCACACGCCGAAGACCCTTGCCGACATTGTTGCTGCCGGCGTCGCGCATTGGTGCACCTCCACCCCACCCGCCGTCGCGTAGCCCCTCCGGCTGCGACACACAAGGAAGCCAAGAAAAACGGAGCATCAGCAAATGAGATGCACATACGGACAAGAGGACTCCGGTGGAATCGGAGACCGGCATTGGGCACCTAAGCATGAGCAACATGGTGACAGGAGCGCACGACATTGCTCTATGCTCCCTCGGAACCACCGGGGACTAGGAGAGTGGTGATGGTGTGCTCTGCTTTTAGGCGGCGGCTGTGCTCTACCCTGCCAACCAGTAGAGCTCAAAAGTGCAAAAAAACACATACCCTTCTTTGATGAAATTCGTCCAAATCAAACACCAACTCGCCATGAGCTGGTACAAACAGCTACAAGTAATAGATATAACTTTTGCTCCAAAAATCAATAGATTTAAAGATACAAACCGCTGAAATTTGAGATCAAAAACACATGGCTGAACGTGACTCGTCCGTCCGTAACTCAGGAAATGCTTTAACAGTGTAAAGTTCAATCTTGGACCTCCAATTTAAATATCCAAACTCATTTTTCTATGCTCAAGAACTACCGAGATATGTTAACACGTACCATTTTTAATTAACTTATCCGAAGTGTTCACCGCTTAGCACTGTAGCAGTTGCGTACTGTAGTTCACGAAAAAAACACTAACCCTAACCAAGAGCAATGGAGACTATTACGACCAATTCCTACAATTTCTGAGCCGGGGTTTACACCATTAATCAAATGGGTTCATGGCTCCCTATCTGGAGCTGGTAGAGTGAAATAAAATAAGTGAAGTTGGTGGAGCGGAGCGAAACAGTTACAAATGCCCCCTAAATGTCACCCGCGATCGATCATATCCCCTTCTTTTCTCCATTTTCACTGCCTCACGGTGTTCCTCCATTCATGTTAAAAGAATAAAGTGGAGCGCGTCCCATTCGATAGCGCTAAAGAGCGATTTTGGCGAGCCTGCTATGAACTCAAGCTGATTTAAAAGCCTGCTAACCCACGCATCATGACATATAAACTTTTCGACTGACATTGATACACCGATGATGTGTCATTAAATTCAGTGTACATAGCAAACGGTAAGTTATCCGTTTTCATCTATGAAAATCTCCTCGTTTATCATGGTCATGGACTCATGGAAGTCCTTTTTAAGGGATTTTAGTTTTCCACGATTTGGGCTTCCAATGTAAAATTGCTGTCATAGATATATGGGCCTATTACGCTTTATCTCCTTGATTTGGTTCTGTAGGGCTTGTTGTGTCCGGAGTAGTTGGCAGCAGTTCGGTGGCCCAGGTAACTGCAGAGTAGGCTGTTGGGCTACGAACTCCCGAACATATTAATGGCCCAAACAAATTTGGTACGAAAATGTCTAACCTGCAAGGAAAAATATTCGGAATACCAAAACATGCCTTCGCCTACAAGTCAAAAGGAATTCCGGTCAAAAGAGGACTGCAGGAACGATCTCTCCCAACCGTTGACCATCAGTTAAGACAATGATCTCTGATCATCTTGATCTCCTGCGTGGCGCATACCAAAATCCGTGGTCGATCGATCTCATCACGCGTGAAGCAATCGCGTTGCCCTTTCCAGGGCATTCACCGCCCCCGTAGGCAACATCGATCAAAACCTTTCGCAAAGGCAGCACAAAAAGCACGCCCGTTCCCTCGAGAAGAGACGGAAACGTTCCAAGATCACCTGCAGTCTGCAGGGTCATAGCCCACCACTGCCACTTTCGCCATCAGGAAGCGTCGGCTTCGCTGCTTTTCCACCTCTCCCTTTCGTGGCGATGCTAAAAAAGCTCAGCAGATCCGCGCGGTCGCCGCCAGCTCTTCCTCTTCGCTTGATTAGCTTCAGCAATCTCAGTTGACGACCCGATTTGCGCAATTTTTTAAGGCGGAGCCTTCGGAATCTTATCCTGTGACCACGCAGCGGGCTCGTTCCAGGCAGCGATCCTTCCAGTTCCGGGCGCTGCTGCTCCTGCTGCGCCTGCGCGCAGTGTGGGGGGCGTGACCGCGTGACCGGCCGCGCAGCGGGGACCCCGCCGCCCGCCCCGGCTGCCTCGCGGGCCATGCTGCCGCCTGCCGCCACGACACGTCAGTTCGGGTAGTTTTTTAAAGGCGCCCCCCCTCGGGTCCCAGCCTCGCCGTCACAGCTCTCTTGGCACCTACTCGGTCGCCCTCGTCTCTGGCGCCGCCCCCCCTTGGTGACCGGTGATGGCAGCTGCTGCGTGGCTGTGTGGGCTCCTCTCGCTGCTGGCGGTGGCCGCCGCGGCGTCGGTGGATGGGGCGGAGGAGGAGTGGGAGCCGCTGATACGGATGCCGACGGAGAAGGGGGGTAACGCTGCTGCTGCTGCTCCGGCGGCGGAGGAGGATGAGGTGGGGACGAGGTGGGCCGTGCTCGTCGCGGGCTCCTCAGGCTACGGGAACTACCGGCACCAGGTGAGTCCGCGGCGGCCCCATCAGTAATTCAGTACTGCTGTGATCTAGTATGTGAAGTTGGGGAACTTAGGAGAGCCAGGGTATGGGTCAGATACTAGCGAGTGGGTTACATTTGGGGACTGGGGACTAACAAATTTTGAATTCAAGCAGTCGGTCGATTTTCCCCAATTGCAGTCTTTGCATGCCCGTAG
>NC_028456.1:25837563-26010459 GCF_000263155.2 Setaria italica | reverse complement strand
ATCGTTGATAGAGTGATGAATTTTTCCTTTAATTGTGATAGTATAGTTTTTCCCCTGAGGTTTCTCGTATCTTTTAAATATTCTACACAAAGTTTAAGATGCAAAAGTTCTAGGGTGCACTGTGAGCCATAGGACACAAGATTGCTTGGCCCATGTTCCATGATGGGAAAGCACCTCAGCGTCTGTGTTGACTTTTTGTCTACTCATTCAATGCAGTTATTTTTGGCTATTATCCTATTATGATTGTGTTTCTGTACCATTGTCCTCATCCATAGGGGTATTTGGGATCTTTTTTATATTATAGGCTACTAATGAATAATGATTGAATGCCACACATGGAAAATTGTTCTGTAGTGCTTTCTGTACAGTTATATTTTTTTTATTGCATGCTTGCTAAAAAATTGGATGATATGAAATCATGATCTCAGTGCTTACTTATGGTACAATTGTACACTTGATGCTTGGCAGGCCGATGTATGCCATGCATACCAGATACTGCTGAAGGGAGGAGTGAAGGAGGAGAACATCGTGGTGTTCATGTACGATGATATTGCCCATAACATTCTGAACCCAAGGCCTGGGGTTATCATTAACCATCCTAAAGGTGAAAATGTATATCCTGGTGTTCCAAAGGTAATAGTTTCTTCTATTCAATGTTAGTTTCGCACAAGATCTTGAGTAATTTACTCTTGAAATCAAAAGATGATTGTGCTTTGTGATCATATATGGATTGACAGTTCCTTTTTTTAGGGAAGGATTGACAGTTCTTATTGCTCATGTTTTGTAGTTGTTGATCAACTTCACATGCATTGCAGGACTATACAGGTGACCAGGTCACTACTGAAAATTTCTTTGCTGTGCTCTTGGGCAATAGAAGTGCAATTACTGGAGGGAGTAAGAAGGTTATAGACAGTAAACCAAATGACCACATATTTATCTATTACTCAGATCATGGGGGTCCTGGAGTTCTTGGTGTGTATTTGTACTTAATGCATAAGGGAAATTGCTTAGGTTATTTTCTGTTCGGTGCTTACTTAACTGATCAAATTTATAGGTATGCCAAACTTGCCATATCTCTATGCTGGTGACTTCATCAAGGTTTTAAAAAAGAAGCATGCTTCCAATAGCTACTCGAAAATGGTATAGATTCTTCATTTTTATTTTCCCCTTTAAATAAGGTTCAGTACACGTCTAGATTGAAACAAAAAATTTCATGCTATTTTTCAGGTTATATATGTTGAAGCATGTGAAAGTGGCAGTATCTTTGAGGGATTAATGCCACAAGATCTAAATATTTATGTCACTACTGCCTCAAATCCTGTTGAAAATAGTTGGGGAACATACTGTCCTGGGATGGACCCATCACCCCCTCCTGAGTACATTACCTGTTTAGGTGATCTGTACAGTGTTTCTTGGATGGAAGATAGGTAAGATCATAAGACTCATTTGAAATCCATGGTGTACGACATTTATATCGTGTTAGATCAAAGCAGGTTCCATCTTTTTATACTTGTGGAAGATAAATCTTATGGAGCCTAAATATTTGATATGCTGTTTTGCTCTTTGCTGTTTTGCTCTTTTCCTTCAATTATGTAGTGTGATACAATTCCAGTTACATTAGGTATTTTTATGCTTGAACTATTGTGTCATTGCCCATAATGAAACCGTCTTTTGTCATGATTGGTTATTTATTTTATCTTACTATATGTTCATTCTGCGCAGCTGAACTTTGTATACGCACTGTTATTTGGAACCTATTCATTTGTTCATTTCTACATTTGTACAAAACATTTCTGTCTTTGTAACTTGTTAAAGAAATGCTATTACCTATGAAGGTATATGCGGGTGTTAGTATAATAACCATCCACTTTAATATCATAAAAGGTATTTACCGAACACAGTGTCTGTAAGCGGTAATAGAAAAATACATGAAAAGAGCAGATAATTGAAAAGGACAGGGAAGTATTAGTTGCCGAGCAGCAACAGGACCGTTGACAAGCAAAAGCATATTGCTTTTGTGCTTATCCAAGCTTGGTAGCGATTATTTATGACTGGTATACCTACTAAGCCTGCTGTTTTGAACTGATCTGATTCTAATTGGCAGTCAAACCCACAATCTAATGAAGGAAACAATCAAGGACCAGTACGAAGTGGTAAGTCTTAAACACACCTCCTCCATATTGGTAAATTGCAGCTTGAGCTAGTCACCTGCTTTCTTAGGAATATGGAACAAAGAACTTCAAAAAAAAAACAAATAATTTGTTGGACAGGTGAAAACAAGAACCTCAAACTTGAAGAAGTACAAAGAGGGTTCTCATGTCATGGAGTATGGTGACAAGACCTTCACGAATGAGAAGCTTTTCCTTTATCAAGGTTTTGATCCTGCTAATGCTAACGCTGCAAACACGCTGCTTTGGCCTGGCCCAAAGGGTGCAGTAAATCAGAGAGACGCAGATCTTCTCTTCATGTGGAAGAGGGTAAATTCTATTCTTTCAGTCTCCCCCATAATCCTTTAACTGCTCCTCTAAAAGAATAACTGAAATGGTATATACTTGCTGATTATACAAAAAAGACGGATGCTGTTCTGAGTAATATCATGACAAGTAGAACTATTGGTTTTTCGTTATTTTTAATTCTTGTCCTCTACTCTGTTGAGCTAAAACATGATATGTTGCAACAGGCAACATGCATAAACAATTTCTTAGACGAAATATTTCATTTTAAATGATTTGTTTTTTGTTGTTGGAAAGTATCCTACATTGTCTGACATAAATGGAGTCATAACATTGTGTTGTTACAATAATATTTTTTTTCTAGTTTTATAACTGTCCTTATACCTAAATCTATGGATAGAGTTATATATTTTCTGTTTACTTGATTGTCTTCCAGACATTCTTATCACAGAAGATCAGATTTTTCTTTTGGTGTGTTGCTGGTAATAAGTACCACAGATCTGCTTTAGTTTTTACAACCATTTTAAATTGTTTTATTGCCACGTGCAAATAAGTCCTTAAATGTGCTTATTTGAAAAACCAGCATAGATGCTCGCAGCTGACGCATTTTATACCTCTGCTTTACAAAATATTTTTTTTTTGGTGAGGAGCTTTAGAAAATATAATTGACAAGACAGTTGAGAAGGGGTTTTACTTGTTCTATCACTGGCCAAAAGCTTTGTGCTTTTTCCTCCCAAGTTCACGCTATTACCAATAGAATATTTGGCTTGTTTGGTGTGGCTTAACTAAGTCTGATAGATGGGCTTCTTCTTATAGAAGATAGGAAGAAGAACTAACTTAATACAAATGTCCTCTTGTTGAGAAGCTGTTGTGATAGCACTTTGATATAGCACCGCACTTAGAGCTCATACACTCATTTCAATGTCACTCGCTTCTAAGTTTTGTCAATCACTTGTGGTAGCCTCATATTGTTCTTGTTTGCTAATATTCACTTCTTGTTTTCAGTACGAGCAGTTAGACGGGGGATCTGAAGAGAAGCTGAGGGCTCTCAGAGAGATTAAAGAAACTGTTCAACACAGGAAGCATCTTGATAGCAGCATCGATTTCATCGGGAGACTTGTCTTTGGATTTGAGAACGGGCCTAAAATGCTTGAGGCTGTTAGGGCCTCTGGTCAACCATTAGTCGATGACTGGGATTGTTTGAAGAGGATGGTGAGTATACTAACCTTTCTTATCCGGCACTGACATAAGGCATGCATGAAGTTTCCGTTCTATCACATCTTCGCTACTTGCACACTTGCATTCAGGCTGTCCCCGGTTGAACTTATTTCATCTTGACTGCTATTGCTAGGTGCGGATTTTCGAAGCCCAATGCGGCTCGCTCACTCAGTACGGCATGAAGTACATGAGGGCGTTTGCAAACATTTGCAACAGTGGTATATCTGAGGCAAAGATGAGGGAGTCAAGCATCAGCGCTTGCGGCGGTTACAACTCGGCGAGGTGGAGCCCAATGGCTCAAGGACACAGCGCTTGATCCGCTGCAGCCTATAGCAAAGGTCCCCGAGGTCTATGAATTATGATGACATCCTTTGTGCGAACTCGTGTGATCTGGGGAATGTAAGCCGCTCAGAATGTGCGTTGGTTGATCAGCTGTATATATTGCAACGTGTGCCCGTACCATGGTAAAGTCTGATTTGCAACCAACTGCCGAAATGATTTAAGATCAGATGCGAATGTTTTTGTGACAAATGATCGCTAAGTAGGCCACTACCGGTGGACCACAAATGATGACCCAAATCAAGACAGTGCTCCTCAGATAGCCGGCCCACATCCCATGCTAACAAAATGACCCACATCTATTCCTAACAAAATGAGATTACATGTTCTTCACCAAGCTTTTGGAGGCTTCGCTAGTTGATCGATCTCTTTCGCAAGCTCAGCCCTTTGTTCTCATGCCATCATCCGAGAGTGGAAGCAAGGTTCCAGTGGCCCAGCTAGCCTGCATCGAGACACCAGTTTAACTGAGGCTAGTGCTACAGACTCAGGGACACCGGACACCCACAGATTGTACAGGACGACACTTGTGAGCATAGAACTATAGAAGATGCTAGTTACATGTTTTCCTAAGGAAAGAGATGAAGACCACGAAGAGTGCCAGCCCCGCCATGATGCCGACGACGATGGCGAGGGTCCTCCCGATATCGTCCTGCGAATAATCTGCGACAAGAGGAGATCAGATCATCGGCTGCGTGCAGGATTAGAATAGCATATTCAAAGAAGCCGCGCACTCGCCCGAGTGCTGCCTTTGTTGGGGAATATATTCATCGGCATGGATGAGGAGTGGTTGGCTTCGGCTGCCGCCGTCAGGCCCCCCAATCCCACAATGTGCGTGCCTATCGCGGCCTCCACGCAGCCCTAAACCCGATTGATATGCTTGGACATAATTGTAGGTGTTTTCTTTTAGTGGCCCAGTGGATCAGGACAACCCTGTCGATCGGTATATACGGCGAAAGAAAAAGAACTCGACGGGTAGCTTAAGGGTGAGAGTGCTTTGCGTCTGCAGGTGACGATGCAGGAAATACGAATCTAGCATACTCGAAATGTCCTTTTGTTACTGTCACTTCAAAGCGTGCACGTCCCTGATTATATATACTGGGTCCAATTGTAATGTAAGGTCCACTAGAAAGTTCAGGGTGATTAGCGTAGCGAAACCCGTAATCTATTGGACACCAGAGAGTGGTCTCTGGCAAGTGGCACGTCTGATCAAGGCATTTGATATTTTTGTTGGAGTCACTCGGAGTGAGCTTTCCTGTGAAACTTAACTACTCCCTCCATTCCAAAATATAGGTTGTTTTGACTTTATTATATTTATAGACTTTGTTATATACTTAGGTACACCCTATATCTAGATGCGTAATAATATCTATTTATTTAGAAAAATTAAAATAACCAACGGAGTAGTCGCTGGGCCTCGGACATTCTCCGTCCTGACCTTCTTCCACTGACAGTCTGACATGCCCACGGGGAGAAAAGGACTGTCAGTGGGCATATTCTGCCTCACCTCTTTAGTAACTTTGGTAAGTTTACCCATCGCGCAATAGAATCAATTCCTACTGCAACTCGTGCTAAGAACTCGCAAATTTGTAATTTTTAAATTATGCACAAGAAACAGTAGAAAATAGCACCGAATCCGATTGATTGTCTGAAAAAAAAGGGAGAAACCGCATGCGTACCTTGTGTCGGGCGGAAGTAGTAGCCGTCAGCCCAGTACCTGACGTAGCACTGCGCCAGGTACACGTCGGCGGCCAGCGCGTTGCCGCAGGTGCCCTTGAGCTGCCCGGCCGCCTGCGCCAGGCACGCCGTGCAGTCGGCCGCCGCGAGGTCTCCCAGGCACTGCGCCAAGCCCCGCACGCTGCCGGAGCTGGCCACCTTGTACCCGCCGGCGCCCACGGCCTGCAGGTCCCCGAGCACGGCGTCCCGGCTCCTGAGGAAGTCGCCGTCGCTGCTGCTGCTCGTGCTGCACTTGCGGTATACCATGGCCGTGTCGGGGGCGCCGACGAAGTTGCTGCTGTCGTAGCGCACGTAGCACCCCTCCAGCTGCAGCGACGCCGCGTACGCCGCGGGGCAGACCTGGCCCAGCTGCCCCACCGCGTCCCGCACGCACGCCGCGCAGTCGCCGCCGTCGAGGTCGCCGCGGCACTGGTAGAGGCCGTACGCGGCCGGCGCGCCGCCCGTGCCGTTGGCGCCCGCCGTGAAGGTGTTGTACCCGCCGTTGAGCGCCGCGCTGGAGATGGAGGTGAGGAGGGACTCCAGGTTGGCCTTGAACGGGGTGCCCGGCTGGTACTTGGACGGCGAGCACCCGGCGTAGATGAACGTGCCGGTGCCCGCGTCGGCGACGCCCGCCGCGCACATCAGCGCGGCGAGGACGGCGGCGGCGGCGACGCGGGAGCCGCGGCAGGGTTGGTTGTTGCAAGGCCGATGCATGACTGATGAGACAGAACTACGCGCGTTGTTGCCGTGCGTTGCCGGCTCGTGTGAAGGGCGTGGGGTGGCTTCGATGGCTGGATGGTCTTGGAGCTGGGGGCAGCGGCGATCGCCCGGTGCTTTTCCGAGTCCTTGTCTGGGCAGTGAGGAGAAAGGTGGTGGGGAGCTTACAGAATAAATGCGCGCCTTCGCTAGGACTTGTGGTGCGCGCGGCGTCTCTGGTAGAATCTTATACGCCGGGCGGCCGGTGGCTCTGGTCGGGTTCCCGTCCGTCCACGAGCAGGAGGCATCAGGCGAGACGACGCGAGGTGCAAGCACAGGGAAGCGGTCAGTTGTCGTCCTGCTCGCTGGTGATAGGATGCACAGCATGGGTAGTGGCGTGGCGCGAGCGCGACTGCCTTCGCGCGGTACGATTTGAAGATAAAACCGGTGGAATGGCCGATCGTTTGCTCATCGGTTCACGGCGATCGCGACACCCCTTTTTCGCGTGATTGGGTGACTTGTGTCCGCGTACCTGACGACCGGTCCTGGGCCGGCGACGCGGGGTTTGGGTCGGTCCATCGTTTATTACTTGTCCCGGTGTGAGCCGCTTCCATGACTGGTAACAGTAGCACGTACCGTGTGACAGTAACGTCGATGGAGCGATTACCTCGGATGTTTCAGCAGCAAGCCGGCACTCGATCCCCGGCTGTTGGTACGCGCAAGCTCGCATCGGATGTGGAATGATGGATGCAGCTACGCGTGAAATTGGGGGCGGTGCAGAAGCGTCCAGAGGCCAGGGGCACGATCAAAGCGCTTTGCCACTTACTGATGAAACCTTGCAGTCACTACTAAGCCCATGACTGCGAGGTAAGTGTTGGGGTTGCTTTGCTAGATTCCTCGCGATAAGGGGGTGAGCACTGAGCACGTACCAGCTAAGGTATGGGACGAGTCGAGACCGGACTGGACTCTCGCGACAGACGGGCAGACAGCGACGGCACTCTAGTCTCATCCCCCGCCTTTTCAGCGCATTTGGTTGTTCCCGAACGTTCCGACGCCGCGGGTAGAACGTGGAAGGGCTCCACCCGGGAACGACCAGCATGCACCTGGGAACACGCGAGTCCTGACCCCGTCTCGGCTCCGCGGCGTCGCGTCGATTTCGTTTAGCGGCATGGTGAACGGGGCAGGTGCAAGCGCAACGCGGGCAAGGGCGCACGCCCGAGATGAAAGCGCTGAGCGGTTTCGTCCACTGGCCGGCATGTGTTTCCGGCGATTTTCAGCCATCCTGTAGGGCGATGACCTGAGTGGCTGAGTCACCTGACGGATGGAGGGGCGGGCCTCTGAAGTCTGAACACCGAACTGTTATTTGGACTTGGACACGGCCACATCTCTGGATGGGCTGGAACATACGGGCCAACAAATTTACGCCGAGGGCCCAACTTCTTTTGTAGAAATATCTGGTTTCAGAAATGTTCTCCGATCCAACCAACGCCTGTCCCCTGTGCAGTCTGGTATGTCAAGGCGTACTGGCATGTTAAGCGGCCGGGAAACTCTCGGCAAAGCTGAAAAGTTTTCCGTCCGATCTCCGAAACCAAAGTGCTGGATGATGGGAAACATGCATATAACTCCACAGTTCGTCTTGCTCTTCGGCATTTCAGTGGGAGCGGCTGTATCAGATTCCTTCTTTTCGCCTGTCATCCAGACATCCCCAGTGTCCTGTGATCTGACGCTGGGAGTTCTTTCCTCCGGAAGTATCAAATTTTTACACCATAAAATGCTACTTAAAATGCGCACTAGCTAGATCAACCAAAATTAGCTCAAACAGCGTCCCTCGCCCGACGGATCGGTAACTCTAGCTCACTTGCCTAGCGTCAGAAAGCTGTTTTCGGCAACCCTGTATTCTGTATACTTCTGCCGAAGTTGCAAGATCAACAGCCGGGATCAATGTATGCAAGGACTTATCATTGGAGAACTTCAACTGGAGCTGCGAGGTGCGCTTTGTATTCCTTTTGGCGGTGGCGTATCCCTGCAGCAACCAGTCCATCCTTCTTGCTGGTATTGTGGCAGCAGCCTGTGCTCTCAGGAGGAACAAAGCCAAGAAATCTATAAACTGAGCCGTCATGCTGGTCAGTAATTTATAACTGCATGCACACCAATTTGCCCCCAAGTTTAATTGTGCTGTATCAAATGTTGATGAATTTCTTAAATTGAGATTCCCTGCGACTTTGGCGTTGAACTTTACCCCAGATGTACACAAGATCTGGCGAGGTTGCGTCAAGGGTGTATCAGCAGTCGATGGCATCTCCTTTGCGTACGCACAAGCAATAGTTCGTGGCCTCTCTTAAGCCGCGCCCCGAAGAGATGCCATTTGTTTAGTTTCTCCCCATTTGACCAAGCCCATTGTTTGAAGAATTTATACACGAGAACCCGCACTTATACATTTCTACCGGGAATTCATGACGGGACCAAAGGCTGTACCTTCCTAGATGTACGCCTGCTAATGACGAAACAAATTAGTGAACGCTACTTATTTTCTTTTGCATTAACAAGCCATATGTTAGCTTTCAGAGAGAGCAAAGCGGCCGGAATCCTGCATGTGTGGATGCCTCAGTGAGGCAGTAGTATAACTAAGGTAGCTGCGTGTCTATCTGATGCGCGATAGCTACCATCCTGTGGCCAAGCCGTCAGCCATGAAGAACGACAGAAACAAGCCCTTGGCCTTGCCTCATTTACGCAGGATACTCCTCTTCGTGCTACCACTACCAGTAGCGCTTCTCTTCTTCTCCTTGGGTTTTGTCCTCGGCATGACCTCCAGCGCAAGCGTCGAAAACCTCTACTTCCCTTTCGTTACACCCTCGCCCTCTGCTAAGCCGCCGTCGACGGCTACGTCATTGCCACCGACCACGATCAGCGCCATGCACAACATGACCGACGAGGAGCTGTTCCGGTGGGCGTCCATGGCAACGAAAGTCGACGGGACGCCGTACCACCGGGTGCCCAAGGTCGCCTTCATGTTCCTGGTGAGAGGGGACCTGCCTCTGCGACCTCTGTGGGAGAAGTTCTTCGAGGGACACCATGGCCTCTACTCCATTTACGTGCATGCGAATCCCTCTTACACTGGGTCGCCGCCGAGGGACTCCGTGTTCCACGGTCGCATGATCCCAAGCCAGGTAACTAAGATAGAGTAGTCTAAGCCATTGTCAAAGAAAATTTCGTACACTGCAATCTGACGCTATACTATATGTTCGGTGGGCGCAGAGAACGACGTGGGGAGGCGTCACCCTCGTGGACGCGGAGCGCCGGCTCCTGGCGAACGCGCTGCTGGACCTCGGCAACGAGCGCTTCGCGCTGCTGTCGGAGTCGTGCATCCCCGTCTACAACTTCCCCACCGTGTACGCCGTCCTCACCGGCTCCGGCGGCGCCAGCTTCGTGGAGAGCATCGCGACGCCGGCGCGCTACAGGCCCCTGTTCGCGCTCCGCAACAACGTCTCCGTCGCGCAGTGGCGCAAGGGCTCCCAGTGGTTCGAGGTGGACCGCGCCCTCGCCGCCGAGGTCGTCGCCGACGGCGCCTACTTCCCGACGTTCCGGGAGAACTGCGCCGGCGAGAGGTTCTGTGTCGTGGACGAGCACTACGTGCCGACGCTGGTGAGCGTGCTGGGGTGGGGGCGGCGCAACGCCAACCGGACGCTCACGTTCGCGGACTGGGACCCGAAGCGGCGGACGGGGTCCCACCCGCGCACCCACAGGGCGGAGGAGGTGACGGAGGAGCTGATCGGGAGGATCAGGAGGGGAGGGGCGGGCAGGAGTAACTGCACCTACGATGACGGGGCGAGCGGCGTCTGCTTCCTGTTCGCGAGGAAGTTCGCGCCGGACACGCTCCAGCCGCTGCTTCGTTTGGCTCCAAAGGCCATGGGGTTTGGGTGAGATGAAGGTCGTCGACAAGGTTTGTCAAAACAAAATTGCGTTGGGATGTTCTAGGGTAATAAGCTCATAAATGTTCTTAATAAGATTAGGAATGCAAAATAAAGACAATCCAAAACATATCCACCCAGGTAACTAGGTAATCATTTTAATTTAGGATCGACTAATTGTTATTTTAGTGATAGCCGATGTTCATATTGACAATTGCCTATGGTGACCTTTTTCATTCTTAAGGTATTCCGGGACCAACAACAGGCACACCACATCCACATTTATATCCCGGCATAGCTTGATTAGGCCCCTTTCACTTGGAGTTTCATTCTCCATCAACGAGATGTCACATAGGCAAATATGATGACATGACATCAGAATTATGGGGGAGAAACTCAGTTCACACAGATTTCCAACACATGACACCTTCCATTGAGAGTTAAGAGGTTCATTTTATTTGATCATGTGTTCAGTGAAAAAATTTTGTGCCATACATGAATTAAATATAACAGCTGTCTATAAAACAATAAAAATGAGAGTTGCATTGTGGGATATTTTATTTCACTCTAAATGATATGGCGGTTCTGAAAACAATGAAATGAAACTCGCCAGTCTTAGGATGGAGGATAAGAGCGGGCGGAAAACGGAGTGGAAAGGTCGCTGGAAATGTGGACGGAATATATGCGGAGACAGGAAGGCCGGCGAGATGATGAATTTCAACTTACTGAACTTATGGAGATGTGGGCGACGCGCGGTTGGCCAAGGCTAACAAGGCCATGTTTAGTTACTCCCAACTCCCAACTTTGACACTATGCAAAAAGAAGATTCCCCATCACATCAAACTTGCGGTACATGCATGGAATACTAAATGTAGATGAAATTAAAAACTAATTGCACAGTTTTGTTGTACTTTGCGAGACGAATCTTTTGAGCCTAATTAGTCAATATTTGGACAATAATTCACAAATACAAACGAAACGCTACAGTGTGCTACAGTGCTGTAACAGTAATTTGGCACCTCCCAAATTCCCCAACTAAACACGGCCCAAGATGCCTTCGCCATGGCCCATGGGTTGGCGTATATGGCCTGGATGAGCTGAAATGGCTGCTGCTGTGTGCCGGGCAGGAGTGTCTCTGTTACACACCGGCACCACAAGGCCCATTACATTGTGAAATGAGAGGGTCAGAACTCTTTCTGAAACAAGGCCCGGCATTCGAATTGGAAACATTGCGGGCCAGCTGGTGTGCCGGCTGGCCCAGTTCTTCAGCCCTTTCCTAAAAAAAAAAAAAAGGTCCTCACCGGCTTACTGGGTAGGAAATGAGTTCCCAGATTGTCGTCTGAAACTCTGAAGGCGTCAGGTGAGGCAGCTCTGCAGCTCGGTATTTTGCGACTCGATTAGTTCCGACGGTGCCTGAGATGGCGGGAAGCTGCAACCCCGCTGACGGTCTCGAGGAATCGGCAGTATCAGGTTCTTTTCATCTGCCCAACTCCAACTTGTGTGCTACTAGCCTACCGAGAGTGCTAGATTCTTTACGACTGAGATATGAGATATGGCTAGAAATCTTTGTTTCCCCTAGAGGCCCTAGTTGCCTGCTCTTGTCATTTTCCAAGAAGATCTTGCGATGCCGCCGGGATATTCCCTCATAGTTCGTTTGCCGTCAAAGGTTTGGCCTTGCACTGAAATGGTAGTTCTTAGGATAAAAAGAAGAAGAAAAGAAACAGTAGTTGTTGGCTCAGCCATTCCTGCACATCACAATATCACATCAGACTGAACCGTACCCGTACTGTAGGCCTGCAACTACGCAATCATGCACTGAATATTAGTATTATGATTCATCCGGGTCTATCTATGCTTGTTGTTAGTCTGCTATTTCTTTTTGACATTTCTCGGAGCTGGCTATACATTTAGGTCAAAATAAACATTTGACGCTCCTGCAACCACATGAAAACACCGTGTTTTGACTCGATCCACAGTGAAGAGGATCAAGAACAAGAACTACTGCTATGAACACCGTGTCTTCCTCTTGTTCTCGTCCTGTTTTCCCAGTGCAGAAAGAATGAAAGATACATACGGATAACACCATGTAACCCGGTCCATATACAGATATAGTACCATCCGGCACAACACAATGCCACGACGGGCTCGCGCATCGGGATCTAAGCAGCAACGGATCGGAGCTGCTTGCTTTAGGGTCCATTCGGTTGGGTCCGGAATGTAGCCCAATTCGGACGGATTGGAACGGCTTGGAATGGAGTCAGATCTGGCTTGGATTCGCTGTTTGGTTAGATCTAGTTCAGAATGGAAACATATCGATTCGATTTTCCCCCTCTACTCACGGTCCGAAATCATTCCCCACCTCCTTCCCTCACGAACAGAGTCTAGCCACTCGCTCAACTCGACGCTCGCTGCTCCCCCGCGCCTCCGCGCTCCATGGCCGGACCCCACCGCTGCACCTCCACCCGCAGCCCTGCTGTGCCGCCGCCTGCACTTCCGGGCACCTCCGCACCCCATGGCTGCCGGCCCGCCGCTCGCGCCCCCAGCACCACCACCGACCCGATGCTGCCAGCCTGCCGCACGCACCCTCCAGCCACGGCGTGGCCACGGCTGCGCGCCCCTCCGCTGCACCAGCTGACTGGCCGCGCTTGCTGGCATCGGCGTCGGAGAAGAAGCCACGACTATTTGAGTGATTTGTTTGTTCGTTTTGAGTGGATTGGCAGAATTAAATCATGATTAGATTGAGTGATAAAGGTGCAATCACTGAAATCAGATCCGGAATTCAATCCAGCTGAGACGAACTAGACCTTAACCTGCTCGCTTCTCTAACCGTGCTGCGCTCTCCTCTCTTCGCTAAAAGCAGAACGGAGCCGGGAAACTGGAAAAGGACACCACCGTTCGAGCCGTAGGCCCTGCAAAGACGACCGGTCTCTGTCTTTTTTTTGGAAAGATGGACGGCAGATTTTCTAGTTCAGCTTTCCTGATCGCCTCAATAACGCACACTAGCAGCAGGAACATCGTTTTTTTCGCGGACCCGGCAGGTGGTGTGAAGTGTGAAAGCAGATATGCCCGTGCGGCCGTGCCCCGGGCCGGGGCGGAGACGGAACCAAAACTCGAAAAGGGACGGGATGGAAGGCCACGCGCGCCGCGCGAAACGGCGATCACAACTTTATCTCGCAGAGCCCCGGGGAGATGTCGCGGGGATGCGCCTGCACCTTTCCGTCATATCTCCGCCCGCGGCTGGGCTGCGCTTGCGTATCGTGGTGGTGGTGCGCGGGGCTCGCGGCCGCATGATGGATTGATATGATTGCGTCCGTGCAGCGCCCACGCCGGAACGGTGAGCGCGCGAGGATGGGATGATGGCAGCAGGGTGTATCTGGCTCCCCTGCGCGCCTGAGCAGAGAGGGAGGTCGAGATCCTGGTCCTGCCCGGCGATAAGACGGCCGCGTTTGCCCCGTGAACGGACAGCGGCGTCCTCGTACGAACCCATGATTGCTGCTGTAGAATTCTGGTAGGGCACGGTAGCCACTGGGCGGCCGTCCCTGTCGATCAGGCACCGGAAGATCCCGGCCTGCCGCCACCGCCAGGGCGGTGCTCTGTACTTGCCGGGCACACGCACCGCGGTTGCGCTCCGCTTTGCACCTCACCGCCACGCAAGTACAGGAAGAAGTGCTTGTGCGAGCGGGGCATGACGGTAACGTGCTGACGCGCCGTCGCGTGGTTGTTCATGCCGAGCAAGCTGACGCGGGTGAGCGGGGCAGGGCGGCAGGCACACCGCACACTGGCGTGCTGCGTGAAAATAGTGGCACGGCCGCAACAGCGTGCACCAACTGCCGAGCTGATCGTGCGTGGGGTGGGGTACGGATGGGAGGCGTACGGTTCGTACAGTGTTGGCTTGTTGGGGTACCGTTTCCACCGTCCGACGGAGCTGAATGGCACGCGTTTCCGAGCATCCGATTCAGGAGTAGTAATTGGCATGAGACAAAAATGACGAATTGAAGAGCGAGGGTGGGTGGGTGCTCTCCTCTGCCTCTGTCTCGACTTCTCATTAGAGTTTTGCAGGTTGCAGACTTTGGCTTGCAGTCAAACGATTGAGGCGAACAGAAAAACAGAGCATGCTCGTACCAAAAGGTCGGGGTAGCACTCCTTGTGGGCGAGATTTGGATAAGCTCGGCTAGTCGGCTATGTGAAACTGCCGGTGATTGATGGTTACTGGAATTGGCGAACGTGGAATCTTCATCGCGCTCGGGTCAGCCGTTGGATGCTTGGATTCGCGAGAGAAGCGAAATTCTAGTGATTTGATTGGAAGAACAGATAACCAGGGTGTTCTGAAATCTGAACAAGAATAGTAATAGCATCGAGAAACAAAGAACAGCAGGAGGCATCAGTCAACACACATGACCAAGAATCGAACGAACAAAATCAGCTAGCTAGCTAGCCCCTTTCCGATGGAAACACACATATGTACACCATCCGCCGCCGCCGCCGCCCGGCCGGCCGGCGGCGGTCAGGGGCATCTCTCCCTCCCTAACCGACTGCTGCAGCGACTCCCCTGCTACTACCACTACCACCTGGCGAGTCCCTTCTTCCCGGCGGCGGCCAGGGCGGCGGCCTGCTCGAACCGCGCGGCGGGGCAGGGGATGGTGATGCCGCCGGGGTGGTGGAACCCGAACTCCTCCTCGGCCTCCCTCAGCAGCTCCCCGAACATGGGGTGGTTGAAGTACACCACCGGCACCACGTACCGCAGCGACGCCTCCCCGCCGCCCACGTACACGGCCACCTGCCCCTTGGGCGTGGTCACCGCCGGCTCGCCGCCGTCGCCGCCGTCCTCCAGCGCGCGCTTCCCGCCGGCCCTCCACCCGAGCCTCAGCCGCCGCGCCAGCGACCGGCCCCACCGCAGCACCGGCGCGAGCCTCCTGGCCGCGCGGTCCCCGCAGTGGCCGCCGCCGCAACGCTGCTGCAGGCGGAGGTAGCCTCCGTGGCGCCGGCGCCGGCCGCAGAGCGCCCACCGCCACACGCCGAGCAGCTTCCGGCCCAGCCGGTAACCTCCTTGGGACTTCCTTAGCATGGTGACTTGGTGAGGATTGCAAGAAACCGCGGAAAACAAAAGGTCCCTTCTTTCCTCGTCCCCCACTAGCAAGTCCTGAGCAGGGAGGGCGTTAATGGTGGGGTGGGAACCGGAACGCGCAGGAGACGAGACGAGACGTCGTGAGGCTGAGAGGGAGGAGTGGGACGAGAGGGGGACCCAGGCCGTTTTATAGGCCACAACACTGGGCGCGAGCGAGTGATCCAGCCGCGGTGTTTTGCCTGTGCTGTGTGTCCCCTGAGTTGAAATTCGACGGTGTTTTGTTTGCTACCCCCGAGAACTTGCTTGGCCACTGGCACGATTCATTTGGCTTGGATTTGCCGGGGTTTCGTCGTGGCCAGGCGGCGTTTGTTCGGTAACGGCTGGAGCGCCTCGGACGGGGGCGTGGTGCCGTGGTCCATGATTCCTTCCGCTCGACAGAGAGGTTGCACGGCCATTTCCATTTGGCGGTCTAGGTTGTTTGGTTCGCGTTCCTGAGACCCACAAGAAAAAAAAATTCACGTACTGTTTATGTTGTCTTTTTTTTTTCCTTCGTCCTGACAGCTTTGTGTTCGTGAATCGTGAGCACACACATGGTTGAGCTAGGAGAGCGCTAGTTTGCTAGGCTCCATCTAGCTTAAAAAGTGTTGGTTTAGGGGAAGCAAAAATACAGTTTTCTATGTCGCCGGATAGCTTGCGGCTAGTCACTGATGTTAACATTATTTGAGATTTTAAGTTGATGGCTTGTCAAAGCTACGTATGTTTCTTCTGTCGGCCATGTCGGTCTCTGATTGGATCGAGTTCTCTTTTTCCATCTAAAGTGTAGATTGTTTAGTATCAGGACCATTTATTGTTGTAACCGGCCGGGAAGCTATCAAGCTAATCAAGCTAATCACCCTTTGTTACTGCTCACAAATTAGTAATCACGTACGGATCGCCAAGCTCAGGTCCAAATCCACCTCATTTTCGTACGGATCGCCGAAAAGTTGTCCGCACTGTCATTTTTCATCGGGGTGACTGAACAAGCGCACTTTCTGGCTGCGTATGCAAAAGCTTATCTCTTCATACACTTTTACTGCCGAGTGACAGCGATAGTGGACATTGAACTGTGCCTCCAATCAGCTCTACTCTGAAAAAAATCAGAGTGATGAATCACGGCATTTGCTGGGACCTGGGACACACAGACCTATCTGGCACACGTGTGATCAGCCTCCCATGCTGCTGCGAATCTGCGATGAAGCCACACAGGGGCACAGGACAGGCTGCTGTGAACTGAGATCCGCCGATCCGTACGGTCACAGGCCAGGCGACAGAAGCTTCTGCCCTGCCCTCCGATCTGTCTGTCCCAAACCCAGAACGGTGTCAGGTATTCATGGAGCAAAGTCTGAACTGTTGCCACGGATTTACCCAACACCTGCTAAATGTTGGGAATTTCAAAATCGGAGCCGTGTTGGCCACATCCGGGACAGGAAGCAAGGCCATGTTTAGTTACTCCCAACTCCTAACTTTGACACTATGCAAAAAGAAGATTCCCCATCACATCAAACTTGCGGTACATGCATGGAGTACTAAATGTAGATGAAATTAAAAACTAATTGCACAGTTTTGTTGTACTTTGCGAGACGAATCTTTTGAGCCTAATTAGTCAATATTTGGACAATAATTCACAAATACAAACGAAACGCTACAGTGTGCTACAGTGCTGTAACAGTAATTTGGCACCTCCCAAATTCCCCAACTAAACACGGCCCAAGCTAGGGACACGACTTGGTTCTATTTTAGCCCACGTGTAAGAGTACGGGTTTGAGTTTATATCCACGGCAAAAAATTAACGGACATAAAAATATCTTACTCGTGCCCGCAAACCCGCTACATGGTGCCTGACATGTGGACCCCTTACAACTATATAAGCGATTTATAGAGTTCCCTCCTTCATTCCTCCCAACCGCACGCCCGCACCCCGCACACCAAGCGGCCACCGCCACCTCCTCGAGACTTCGACTCCCGCTCCTCCAGCCCCCCTCCCCTGAGGCTGCTTCGGCGCTACCCGCCGCCCACCTTTGCTCCCCGCCACCTGGTTCCTTCGTCGCCGCCCGACACCCTATCCCCCATCGCCCGAAGTTGGTTGCCTGGCAGACACGAGTGTGCCCGCGGATGACGGGTGCGGACACAACTTCTTGCCCATGATGGGCGGCGGGCGTGGACACGGGTAAAGGATTTGCCTCGCGGGCGAGCGTCTGTAAACCCTCTGCCCGCGGGTAATATGCCCGTTGCCATCAATACACACGACTTGTGAATCCCCTGTCCGGTTGCGTTCTCCCATGCCAGTAGCGAGCTGCGCAGGTTGCCACTCCAGAACGAACGTTCCTGGAAGACCGTTCGAGCTCAGTGGACTAAACTGAACGGGGAACGGCCTTTTCAGATTTGTCAATGGGTTAACACCACCTGACACCATGTGTTAGGCATGTGCTAGACCGCGATTAGTATATGCATGCGTCAGCGTCACTCTCGGCGCCTGCAGGGCGCAGGCTGCTTGCCCGGTGAGTCATGAGTCATCCCGCCAGCTGTGCTTGTTGACTGGTTGGGCCTAGCAGAAGCAGATTCATTCACCTACCCGGGTAAAAAATGGTTTGGAGACGACGGCACGGCAGCGTGGAGAGAGACGCCTGTCTTCCCCGCGAGGTGAAAACACGCATCGTTAGTTCACTGGTCTAAACTTTAGCCAAGAATCCAAATACACCCTTAGATCGCTCTCGATCAAAAAAGGTAATATGTCCTGCCGATCCAGATGGGTCCTGAATCGCCTGCTAATGCAATCTATCCCATTCCTATGACTGTTGAATGGTTGTTACTGCTCTCCGGTAGTCCAGTTTCCACTGTGTGTGATAGTGTGAGTGTGTAAGGTGACACGGACAAGTCGACGTGGCGGCCGAAAAAAGAATGCCGTATCCAAAGGCATCGGAAGGCCGACCTGGAACGTGGCGGTAACTGCTGGATGAGTGGATAGAGCGTCTGATCGAGTGATCAGCGACAGGGCACGCTGATATGTCGTTAAGAGTCTCCACACAGTTGAGTTCACGGCGATGCGCCACTGTACTAGGGTACACTATGTTCTGTTGTGTCAGCAGCTACTGGAGCAAGGACCAGATGGCCCCCATCCAATCTAGTACCCGACAGTACGTCTCCCTTCCTCTCGCGTACGGAAATATCTGTGCGCGGCGCGCGCGTCTCCCATCAGCCCATTCCATCACGACGTTGCGCCACCGGTCGCGTAGCCGCCGGACGTTTTGGCCGCGAGGAATCTCCGCGGAAAAACGCACGACTCGCCCCCGCTACTTACAAACGAAAAACGCAGATTTTCCTCTAGCCCCCGCCGCGCGTGCGCGCACGTCGTCGTCCTCGGCGAGCCGGCGCCCGAGCACAAGTTTGCGGGCCTGCGGGCAGCGGGGCGCCTACGGCGAGCTACGGCTCCCAGGAAAAGATTACGGAGGTCCGAGGGCCACGCGCGAATCCACCCAGATTCCGGGCGCACCGCACGCACGGCGCCGACGCGAGCGGGGTTTGCTGTTTGCGCTGCGCTGCTCGCTTCTTGCGGTGCCGGGGAAGGTTGGTAGAAAGTGACAAAAAGAGACGCCCCGAGGCAGCAACCGGGGGAGGCAGGCAGGCACGAACGCAGGCTGCGGATGAGCCGATGTCGACGGCCGGGCGCATCCGTGCGCGGCGCGAGTAGTTGCGGCCGCAGCCGCCGCAGCGCCGGGACCTTGGAGTGAGCGGGGGACAGTTAGACAAGGCGCCTCACCGGGCTGCCAGCATGCCGGCGAGGGGGGTAGTACGGACCACTTGGCGAGCGGACACGAGAACTGCCTCCGTGTCGACCCGCCCGTCCTCCTGCGTACGGCGTCGGCGACTGACAACACGTTGACGAAGGCTTTCGAGCATTTTATTTCCAGCTGGTTGTTCTCTGCTCCTGCTAGATCTCGCTTTCCTGTACGGCTCGATCATGTGCGTGCGTACATGGGCAGATCGTTAGAAATTTCCTAGGATGTCACGGGTCGCGACAAGCTTG
The DNA here is from genome assembly GCF_000263155.2 of Setaria italica. Taxonomy (NCBI): domain Eukaryota; kingdom Viridiplantae; phylum Streptophyta; class Magnoliopsida; order Poales; family Poaceae; genus Setaria; species Setaria italica. The sequence goes on along the minus strand of NC_028456.1, from coordinate 25,991,004 downwards.
GAGGTGTAGCATGGGGAGACAAGTCAGGTGGTGTGGACGGAGAGGAGACACCAGCTCAACGAGCATATTCTATGTTTGTTGTGGCCGGGTGCATGCCGGGAGCAGAAGTGCAGAACGCACCAAACATGGCCAAGCAGGTTCGCGGCAGGTGTCAAGTGCAGCCGGACACACACACAAACAAGGCAGAACTTTGTCTAGTTCCTGCCTTCTCCGGCGAGGATTGGGGGAAGTACCGATCAAACTCGTCAGGTTCAGCGTATCAAGTGTTTCAGATGACTGGTAATTAAGTCCCGGCGTTGTCAATTCAGCATTTCCGCTTCCTGGCGCTTGATTCATTCGAAAATTTGGTGATCGGCGTCTTGATTACCATGGAGGTAGCAATCAAAACCCGTTGCGATCATATGGATCTCTACATGGATGTGGCACACACAACATTTCCTAGTGCCGAAGTGCGATTTGTCTAGCTAGTAGCTCCCTGATGCATGCATATGCACTTGCACTGGTCCCCAAATGGTCAGCGCCAACTTTACGAACACTTGGACCTGAAGAACTGCAGCACAAAATCCCTCTAGCCTACTACAGCCTACAGGATAAGGCAGGCCCTTTTTTGTGAGGTGTTGAGGATGCAATTATTCAGGCTAGCTAGAGGAAGAATCCAAAACGTATCCATGATCAGATACGCACGAAGCCGCCAAGACTAGTCCGCCACTCCCCCAACTCGGCCACTCACCAGTAACCTACTGCACCACAAGGCCCAAAGATCCAAAGCACCAGCACCACTTGGGGTCCAGAATACTCGGCCGTGTTTGAGTAACACACAAGCCTTTTGACTGGCGCAGCAAGGAACACTGGAACAGGGCTCAAACTATTCTCCGTGCAACGGAACCGTACGGCAGCGGCTGGTTCTTCACGTCCGTACGCGCGCGGCGCAAAGTCTAAAAGATTGGCAGGATTAGCCCGCCGATTGCCAGTTTATTATGTCCTGGATTAGGCAGAAAGGAACTGTACGTAGGGGTGGTAATGGATCATGGTCCTCATATCTCCTTCACAATCCAACTCAACGCTATCGAGACCAAAATCATATAAAATTACGGTTCGGCTCTTATTGAATTCGATCCTTAAATTTGCTAGACTAAATTAGAAAGTCATTTACCACCCCTAACTGTATGTGCTCCGAAAGTCTTCTCTTCTCAAGGTCAGCTCCTGCAATCTGTTTTCCTTTTCCTCGAGACGAAAGTCAGCCGCTCAAAAGAAAAAAAAAACGAAAGTCAGCTCCTGTAACCAACACAAAACACATCAAAATAGCACAGCCTGTACGTACAGCGAGGTGCCACCTCAAATCCTCAGACCTCAATGGCAAGTTGGCAACCGACGGACATCGGATCGGATCGGAACGTAATACATCAAGACCCCTCGATAGTCATCCTCATAAGAAATTGTGGGCTTGTACTGGTTTGTACCGGATCGTACAGTGCCATGCTCACAAGATCACGTTTCGGTGAGTACTCGTGCGTCGGCAGCGAGGGACATCCGGTTTGCTTGTTAAGATGGGGAGACAGCTACGGGTGGAAAAAGGCGAGGGGCGTGCGCCACGCATCGCCACTGGACCACGGCCTACTGCTGGGCTACTCACTCGATCTAGGCATCTAGCAGACGGGCAACCATCGGATTCGGCGGAGCCGTACGGCGACCGTACTCTCCACCTCCTCGCACGCCCGCCTGTACTGTACGTGCACCCATCGATGGACGCGAGCCGCTGACTTTGAACAGTCCAGTTGAAATGAAATGGTGGCGTGCTAAAGTTTAGCACTGGACGCCGGACACCGGACACCGGGTTGCTTAAACTTGGAAAGCACAACCGCACGAACGTGGAAAGCACAACTGACATGAGGCTGTTTGCAGCTCTCTGAGTCTCTGTCCTAGCTAGTGCCCTAGTCGTTCGACCGAAACTAAGAGAAAACTAAGCGAAAAGTGCCCTTTATCTTTCGGGAACGGATGTATGGCTGGCAAAATCTTCGCTGTTTATCTGCATGCAGAATCCACAGTCGCACATATTCATGGTGCTGGGAAAATTGGGAGTTTTAGAAGAGAGAAAATACAGGCACACGTTCCCTTGGTCCCCAACGGCATGCAGTACATGAGGGTCTTGGGTTTTTGCTCCACGGGAAACGAGGTTGCTGAGTACTCCTTTCGTCCCGAAAACAATGCAATTTTGGAGAGTGTAACAAGCTTAGGCCGTGTTTAGTTTGGCGAATTTGGGGGTGCTAAATTACTGTTACAGCACTGTAGCACACTGTAGCGTTTCGTTTGTATTTGTGAATTATTGTCCAAATATTGACTAATTAGGCTCAAAAGATTCGTCTCGCAAAGTACAACAAAACTGTGCAATTAGTTTTTAATTTCATCTACATTTAGTACTCCATGCATGTACCGCAAGTTTGATGTGATAGGGAATCTTCTTTTTGCATAGTGTCAAAGTTGGGAGTTGGGAGTAACTAAACATGGCCTTACTTCACATCAATCGTGCCTCTGCTTCAAAGTTGCACTCCAATTATGCAGGAAGGTGACCGTTAGCTGGACCTGTCATAGGATTTTTCATCATTTGGGTATGCAGGTGCCAGTTAACGAGGTCTAACGGATGTTTGATATAGTATGCTAAACTTTAACAGTGTCACATCAGATGTTCGGATGCTAATTAGGACGACTAAATATGAGCTAATTATAAAACTAATTGCAGAACCATGTGCTAATTCGCGAGACGAATCTATTAAACCTAATTAATCCATCATTAGCAAATGGTTACTGTAGCACCACATTATCAAATCATGGACTAATTAGGCTTAATAGATTCGTCTCGCGAATTATACTCCATCTGTGTAATTATTTTTATAATTAGTCTATGTTTAATACTCCTAATTAGCATCTAAACATCCGATGTGATAGGTGTTAAACTTTAATAGGGTGTTTCCAAACACCCCCTACCTTTCGCGCCAGCATGAAACTATCGCGCTCCGGAAGTTAAAGTGTGCACAATAAACGATACTAGAATCGACAGAATGAACGTCAAAGATCGAAATGGTATATGCTTCAAACTTTCCGACAATGCACACAGCTAGCGTTCGGTATTTGAATGGCAGCGGAGGAGGGCTAGACAAAACTTGCTCAGCGGCTGTTACAAAAATGTTTCAATTATATTTATTTTTATTTTGAACTCATAATTAGGTGATTTTGTGCGAAAGTCAACTTCAGCTCGACTCGTCGTTAGGCTTGTTATAATAAATAAGAATAACTCATTTTTTTTATAAAACGACCTCTAGTCTAATGGTTAGAGCACCTAGCACCCAGCAGGTTTGATTTCGACTTCCCGTGGGAGCGAATTAAACGGGTTTTGAATAAAAAAAAATTATAAAAAAGTGGATGTATTAGCTCATTATCCACCTGGCGTAGTCTTAAGACATCTTAGCTTGTGAGAAAATTTATCTATCCTATAGGGAAGAAAATTTGAGAGGGGCGAGCGCTTGGGAGTGTCTGACCATCAGCCAGTAGCTCTGTACCGGCAGATGACTAGTCAGCATAATGGCTTATACCGCCTCTTACGTAGTCGGTGATATGGAGCTATGGTATAGTGAGCTGGGGCGCTCCCTCGTGTGCCGCCAAGGATTCGCTGACTAAGAAGCTGTTCGTCGAACTGCTAACTAAGAATATGCAATTCTTTGGTTGGCTGCTCGATCACGAATGACCGCATTCAGAGTAGGGAAAGATTGCAGGTAAAGAAGATTGTGCAAGATTCTACTTGTGAACTGTGAAGTCTGTGGGCATGGCGTGGAAACTGCAGACCACATCATGTTCGAGTGCCCTTTCTCACGTTCATTCTGGGCGGCTTTGGGCTTCTGTCTGCCGGCTGCCCACCAACTCCGCGTTCTACACCGAACGCCGAGGCCGGATTGCGTTCCAGCAGAACACTTCGAGACATGTGTCCTTCTATATAGTACTTGCTGCTGGCAACTCTGGAAGCGCAGGAACGTGGTAGTCTTCCAGAGTGCAACGATGACTATGCGTCAGACTCTGCAAGCGTGCAAGAAGGAAGCATGCCTCTCGGAGAGCATGATGCCGCGCAACACATCGAGTGTTCCCCAACAATGGTGCCTTTTGTTTTTGAATGCAATGTAAAACCTTACCTTACTCGTTGTAAGCAAAACTTTGTACTCAATCACCCGGGCCGATGGGGGTCATGAATCAATGAATCAAGGTGGTAAAAAAAACTAAGAATATGCGTAAACAACAATGTTTTACGATGAGTACTCAGCGAGCTTGCTCGGGGGCAGATTAAAAAAACGAGCCACAAAGAAATCCAAATCAAATGATGATTGCATTATCTCAAAGATTCACCAAAATGGCAGGCATCACTTCATGTGTCTACTGTTCTATAGGATCATGCCTAGCACATAGGAGACCGAACACAGTAAATTATATGCGGAACACCTCTAGCAGTGTCGTCCGTTCGTGGGGCTGGTGGCAGCATCAGACGATGCCCTTCGGCTGGATTGTTGCTAAAACTCGAATCTGTGAGGATTGGGAGGTGGTAATAATCCACAGCATCCGGATGAAATGTAAGGCGACCCGGAGATGGATCCGATGCTCCGACCATGTTCTCTTTTGGCACATCAACCGAATGCTACGAACATCACCACCAGGACATATTCCTATTCATAGAGCGGAAGAATTACCCGTGCAGCGGAGGCATCAAGTTACTGTGCGCTATTACTGTATCTACCTCACGTCCCAGTCCACATGGTGGAAAAACGCATCGGCCAGAGTTATCTTTTGACTCGAACACTGACATGTCATGCTGCTAGACCAGCTGCCTTAGTTGCATCAGCTCCACGGTGGGAAACGTGTGTCAGGATTCTGGGTGCCCCATCCTTGCCTCGCGAAGAAATCGGCGCAGTGCGGACTTCGGGGACTCGGGAATCGCCAGCTCGTCTTCTCCACTCTTCCGATGTGCCGTGCGCCCGCTCGCGAGTGCATGCGCGGCTACGGTGCCACTACGCGCCTACAACACATCCGCTTCTTGATGCGCCGCGCCGCCGTCTTCGTGCTCCCATGCAACCGTCCCTCTATTGGATCCGCTGCTTCTGTGGCCCCAACTTCGTTGGCTCCGCGGAGGCCTACCATGCCAGTCTGGGCGGCGAGCAAGGCGGCCGAGCGGCATGGATGGTGCAGGCGTACTTTCTTCTACGGTGGAACGACGTTGGACGCGTGTGGTGGATGAACGGCCGACCGGTGTACCTCGCAGGCCTAATCAGTGCCTCGGTGGCGCAAGCGGCACGGCCGGTGATCCCTTAATGGCTAGAGCATTTTGCCAAGCGCGAGATCCATGACCATGGCAAGATCGATCCAGTAACATGGCGCCATTGTCAAAGCAGGTGACCGGCGGTGGTCTAATCTATAGCTCCCAAAACCAGAAATTGCAGCCTCCATGACTTCTCCCTTCCCTTTTCCCTTTTCTTTTAGTCATCTTTGCTTCTCAATGAATTGGTTCTATGCTAAAATCCCTTGCTCTACTCTGTTATTGCAGCTGCTGCCTGCGGAGTTGCTGTGGTAGGCAATCCATGTGGAGTAATCCAACAGCATGTGAAGTAATCCAACAGTAATCTAACTGATGTGTATTTTTTTTGTTTATCTGTATTCCACGAAGTTGATTCAGTCTAAAGAATGAAACTGATGATTTTTGACAACCCCTATATTGCATCACTGTAGACATTGCTATTCAGTTTAGTAAGTGTAACCAATTTCCATAGCCAGCCCTTTAAGGGAGACCCTGCATATCTTAAAACTTTTTACCCAGCATATGGTCCTTCACACAATCAGATTATATAGATCCTCCCTACAGAAACTATAATTAATTCAGATTATGTTTTCATTGGCGTATGTAATTGAAATATCTTCACGGACAGTTTAGATCATGATATTCACCCTCTGACTAGATATGAAAGATTAGTCACACCTCACTACTCGCATACATTTTCCTCTTGGTTTGTGAAGAAACAGAACAAATTCTTTCGCAGTTGGGTATGCTATACAAGGATGTAATAGTCATCGTTAGGATTAGAGATAACAACCAAATATTAGCATTTCTGTTCTCCGGAAGCTCAGCTCAAAGAGCACCTTCCACCATGTTCCATTCACACTCATGTGGGCTGTGGCACTCCACCCTCCAGATTTGGTTGCAACCTGCTGCCTCTCCTGCTCCCCAGTTGCATTGTATGAGTGGTTCGTCAAGACACATCACAGGCCTCTGCGGCTCTGCCTGTATGCACTCTATCCTTGCTTCCACTTCCCCAGCGCAATACATGTTCTATATTGCGCATGAATATATGAGTATAAGAGCGTGTACTGCAGGCGCGCGCGGCGAAGCGCGCGTCCCGTCCTAGTGTGTATCCAAAGGCCAGTGGAACTCTCCAATCTTCACGAACGAGGGCAACCAGCTAGAGCTAGTGATGCACTGTTTTTTTTGGATAAGGATGTACTGGTTCTTGCCTGGCAGTTGGCGGTAAGGCTTACTCTTTCTGCGGCGGCCTGCCGGTCTGTGTAATGTATCTATAGGGGATAGAGCAGAACTTGTGCATAATCAAGACATTCGCACAGGTGCTCTCTACATTTCATAAATCTTCTGCTTCCTTAGGGGTCCCTGGAGAAAGGCAGCGAGGAGGCACGGACGGAAGCAACAGATGTCGCGAGCACATTCTCATTGTAATTCTGAATTTGGAACCTTTGGTGTCCCTCGACGTAGGGCATGAGCAGACACAATATAGTTGTATGAATGTACAAATGTACCCTTAATAATTTTATTAAAGGATTTTAGTTAGCATGTACAAAAATATAGAAATACCCGTAACTAGACTAGATTGTATATAGTTAAGCCAAAACAATATAAATAGCCTCCTCGAAACCTAACTTTCTGGTGACCTGCTTGTTAGGTGTTTGCTTGGTCATTGGCTGCTGGTTTAAGGAGAAAAGGAATGGCAAGCACCCCGAGTACCCGAACAAAATTCCCATTTCGTTCGGTGTTCATCATTCCTCCTCTTCCTCTTCAATTCATTCTACTAGGCTAACTTCATATACATCAAGCAATGCATTCAAGAATACTTGCAAGTGCTTCTTAACCTTACATCTTGATAGAAAGAGTAAAATACATGTATGATTCTTGTACTTGTCTTTATGTTTCAATTTGGTCATCATACTCATAAAAGTGTAAATCATGACCATCAAACTTGTTCAACTATGCCGATACGGCTATGTACCTCATAATTCTATGTATTTTTATTTGTATAATGTAGTTGTGTATAACTGATGAAGGGCAAATCACAATAAACATATTTCCCTTCACTTTCTCGTATTTATACCTCTCCTTTGTTAGCTCTTTCCACCTATACAATTATCTATAGCCCCTTCGATATTGTAAAGAGAGAGCAAATCACTTATCTATGTGAAGAAGAATGAGACATAAGGCAATTTCACATGATGATTGAATTACCCAAATCTTATCTTCACATGCTAGAATATGAACAAATGAGACACATCCTACCATTGCTCTTTACTAACTGCATTGTTCATGTCACAAGAATAAGGCGATGAATGCACCAAGATGTTGTAATTACCTAGTGCTCCTAGTGCACTATACCCTAATTAGCAACTCTAGCTTGCTCTGCCAGTCAGGGGCATGAACCCGACTCAATCCTTGCATGCGAACGTGTCCTACTTCAGCATGTTCTCATCCTTAAATTCCCTTTCTAACACAAATTCAATAGTAATCTAGTACCAGCCTGAAGTCGCCAACAAATAGTATTGAGATCTATGAAACATGAGCAATGAAATTAGTTAGCCATTAGTTGCCAACATGCTTTGGATCTTTGGACATGTAACTATTCGTTAATTATACGTATTCAAAAATATGAAAACAATATGTACATGCCATAATTTGGCCATCTTGGATGAGCAGACATAGCCAAACTTAACATATGTCATCCGAATATGTATGATTCATGATCTGATAACCGTATCAGTGTAGTCGACCCAAGTTTTATGACCATGATTTACACTTTCCCGAGTATAATGCCCAAACTGACACACGAAGATAAGTACAATTGTCATACATGCATTTTACTCGGACAGAAATATTATGACTGATGAAAGCATACAAAAGAGAAGAGCAAGTGTAATTACTTGCACATTTTAACATTTCAAGTGTAATTACAATTTTGATGCCTTAACAAAGTATGCCAGTTGACTCCTCTCAAAATCTTTACCTCACTAAGAAAATTTCTATAATGCTATTTAAATCAAATAGATGTATAATTTTTTCAAGATAATATAAAAATCATGTAGCTCGTTACTTTTAAAGATGTCTCTAGATAAAATATTTAATACACAAAAAGATATTTTCATTGCTACATAAAAATGATAGTGTATATTTTTAAATATAGTTATAGGAGAGCACTAGTTAATTGTATATGTTTCAAATAAAGTTTTATAAGGGTAGTAGTAAATATTGATATTTTGTTAGGAAAACTACAGTGTGACTGATAATAAAATATCTACATAAGCTAATTGATGAAGTGACCTCCTCACTGCTGAAGTCTGGGAGTGTGTCTATGGGATATGTTGCCGTGGCACACGTGAAGTTAGAGTGATCTCATGAACTTTTAGAACTTGCAAAGTATACAGAGACTATGTGCTTCTTTGCGTTTATGATTGCTAATAAAACATGATTTCCCTTTAAAAAAATTATAAGTTTTGTTGGAAACAATATAGTAGAATGATATATATTTAGAAACAAAACATGAATATTATGTACACCCATTTGTAAATTTCCACACCTGCCACTAACATAGGGGATCATTCCCTCGAGGGGATCCCGTGCTGCTCGGTGATGCACTATTTTCAGTGAGAATCTCTTTGCCAGCAGATAGTGTTAGGAGCTTTTTCAAATCAACGCCAAAGTCATTGCTCTTGAAAACACTACGCAGCTTCGTTGTGAGAGCATCTGAGTATGCATGTACAACACAAGAACCCTCTGTATAAAGTGGGAAAAAATTCAGTAAAACAGTTACAAGATACGTCATAGTGGATTTATGGTTTGTAATTTATCAACATTCAGCATGGCTTCTCGTCTGATATGATTTTGTCTCATAATACGTGGAAGTATCAATGTGATTTTATAGTCATTCGTTCTGAATGCTACATGAAGAACATAAGTCAGATGACGAACGTGAAGACCTCAGCTGTAGAAGATCATAACACGAGCGATTTAGCGGATTTAGATTTCTTTTTTTTTGTATATATCTACTCATGTGGTATCTTGCCAGCATTTGACCGATCGGGTTGATGAGCCAAACCTAGAACCATACCAATTGGACACCCGCAACGTATGTCATCCGCACTTTCCCTTGAGAAATCCTATAAGAGGCCATGAAATTCCTCAGAGAAAAGAGGAGACAACATACTAATTTTTTGGTACCAAAATATGATAGAATATTGCTTTATTTTTCATAGATTAAAAATTAAGAAGCCTACAACAATAACCATTATGCTCAATGGAATGCATATAGTTTTATCAAAAATTCATCAATAAAACGTGAAATTACTCATGAAAAGAGGAGAGAAACTTCCTAAATTCTTAGGACAGGAACTTACTGAAGCAATATTGCTACAAATTAGATAGACAGATTTAAAAATAAGAAGCCTAGGACAAGAAACAATTACGATCCCTGACATACATGTATTTTTTATTAGAATTCATCAACAAACCTTTAAATCCCTTGAATTTCTTGGTACGAAAATGTGCATCATTTATTCGCATCAATTACATAAATGAAGTATATAAAGGCAACACTAGAGCATGTCTACATTAAACTGACTAGAAAGGCAACTGCTTTATTTATTTGTATCTAGGGTCATTTACCATAGTTTTCAGGATCAAGATGCATCAATTGGGCAGAAAATGGTGGCATGTTGTTCTCCCAGCTTTGAGAGTGGAAGGGCTTCCACATATGATCTGGGAGCAACGCATCGAGAGGCTCCTCCATTTGGTCTAGCTGTTAGAGCTTCTTCAGCAACAACTTTTGCTCCGATCCAAAGATGCATTGCTATTAGTTTCAACTCTTTGCTGAAACCCATGATGTTTATGGTATGCACACAAGTGATGTAAGCAGATGAGAGGCTTTGTTGGGAGGAATGCCAAAGTAGCTAATGATGTATCTACTCTTGTAGTGAGAATTGTCGTTAATGGAACTATTAGTCTCCTGCAGATGGTTGATGAGTTGAAAGTAAAAATGAGAGTTTGGACATTATGCAGCCCTGAAGAGGTTCGAAAAAAATTGCAAATTGTTATCGCTCTTCTTCAGGATGGAGTATTCCACCGAAGTTTTGGTGCAATGGTACAATTAGTGCACAACCATCTAAAATGGGCTTATTGCAGATACACTCTTGACGCTGCTGTAGGCAGATATTTTTAGTTGTGAAATGTGCAGCTTTATTTGTCACTGACAAATGCAATTCGTTATATTACCAGACAGCAGCCTCTGCGAGACATCTGCTTCGCCTTCGTGACTACAGGCAAAATAGTTAGCCGCATGCACGAGCACATCTGACCCGACAACAGATGACGCGCAGCAGAACTATAGTTTTTCACCGGCTTTAAGTTGCCAGGGATGCACAGCCCCGTTGTCACTCTAACTACTATATCAGCTCAGGGCCGCTCATCCTGCATTAACATGGCCATAGTTGCTACTTGCTAGGTATCAGTATGCCCTGCAAAACACGGTGTGGCCACATACGCAGTACAATAGATGAGATCAGATTACCATTATCTAGTCATACAACAAAATTTCCTTCAGGGATTCATGATAGCTCATTCAGGGATTCATGGCAAACAAGACAAACGCTGCAGGTGCAAAAAGAGACGTCAAAGATTGAGTGTTTCTGGATCACGAATTCATGACAGCTCATTCAGTATGTTTTTGGTTCTGTACCAGAAAATGTCCAATATGGTCCAAAATTCCTTCAGGGTAACAAAGTAGGGACAAGAGTCAATGAAACGTCAATCCAGCATCCCAGTTGTGAATTTTCTGAAAGAAATCAGGAGCAAGCCAGCCATCACTGCCTCCTGCCCCGTCCTTTCTTTGATTGTTGTTGCTCTGCCTGTTCCTTCCCCGAAACTTCACTGATATCAGCTGCACGATCCAAAGAATAGGAACCCAAATTAGTGAAATGATAAAATTCAGCGCTTCTTCAGTGATTGTAACGTTTGGTGTAAACACAGCATAATACCATCAGGTCCACGAGTCATGAGAGCAAAAAAGATATTGTTGAGCTTCTCCATCTTCTTTGCATCCTGAGCTTGATCTGTCTTGAACTTCAAGCACTGTGGGCAAATACACTTCGTCAGCAAAGCAGGGGATGCTTAATTTCAACCAAACTTCACACAACATGCGGCATGCCAGAATTAACACACTGGCTAGCAATCAATGACCTTTCAGCAGCTAGTAACAAGTTACACAACTACCGTCTAGGTTTTGATATCATTAGGTACTTTTCTCAGCTTAGAATACACAATGCTTGCTCCTGAAATAAACAAGCAAGACGCAACACTACTATGGGAAGTTCAAAGTTCTGGCTTTCATTACAGCACATAAGAACTGCATCTGCAGTACAGTGGCGAATACAAACCAACATTAAACACAACCTTAATGAAGCAATGATGAACAATGTTAACTGAAGCAATGCCTCGCACTGGTAAGCTTATCTCAATGCATAACATTCATATGGGAACATATTTCAATAAACAATTGATTTTTTAGATACCACTGATTGGATTTTGTTGATAATTTATCTCAGTCTGAGATCACAAGGACAAGCAAGTAAATATGATCCAGTAAACCTTCAAAGATAACTCTATTATTTGCAAGTTGTTAACTATGATGCAGTAGATGTCACATTTTGAAGGTTCTGCAAGTCAAGTGCTTTCTTAATGTTTATATGTTAGCTCAAGACATTCTAAACTCAGTACCTTTTATTTCATCATCAACATAAAAAAGTGTTTCTTCTAGCTGAAGAAGGTTTCTAATAAAATACCTATCCCATTAAAGACTTATAATATGAAAGTAAACCTTCCTTATAGAACTGTAACAACTAATCATCTATTGTAGAAAAGCAATGTCCAGGCATGTATTTGTTCTAGGAAACATATGCCTACGTAGTTCCAACATTTATGTTTAAGCATTAGCAAAATTTGCGTTTACTGGGAGCAATCTGCTGCTTGACCAGCATATGGTGACATTTTATGGCAGTGCAATTATGCAAATACAGAAGTGGAAGGCTCCAGAATAGTGAAGCAACTAGCTGCATTAGTCTACTGAAGCATATGTAAAAGATGCGCAGAACACAGTGTTCCCCAATAGAATAAGCACCTTTCGAGTTTGAGCTAAAACAGCACCCTTCAGTATTGTACAAACAGAAAACAGTTCACATATGATGGTCACTCAAAAACTAACTAGCTGGAAGCAAGAGCAGTTGACTTGTAAATAATAATGACCTTTTGAAGTACAAAGGAAACCTACGCATGCCAACAAATAGTACAGATCTTCACAACTAATTTTGACTATCGCCACACAAGACTAATATTCACTAATGCCACATAATCAATCAGATTTGAGATATGAACAAGTCACTTCAGAACAATTGGCGCCAATCTTATTCTTAATTTTCCTATCCTCGAACAGATGCTGCCAATGGTCCAATACATTTTCAGACTGCTGAATTTTAGGTCACATACTGCAACGTATCCAGCTTTCACATCACCCAATCAAAGCACCCAACTACAGCGTGAAACACAAGGTGATTGCTCCAATAGTCCAATGCAAGCCAAATTTGACAGAGCGCATAATATGTAACACTTGATCAGCACAGTTCCGCTGCAATATGCGCAATTGCACAGCCGCCCTAGCGATTGGCATCTAGAACACACCATCTACCAGCCATCCATGTCCCAAACCAACAGCGCGGAAGAAAAATCTTAGTGAACAAGTCACGCGCGGTACCTCGCGGTCGTCGGTGACCTTGAGGACGAGCTTCCCCTCGCTGTGCCGGTACTTCATCACATAGCGGGTCTGCAGAGAGGCGCACTGACAGGTTCGGTTACATCGGACACAGGGAACGAAGCGGGAGGGGATTCGGGGGAGAGGAGCGGATCGGGGTCGCGGCGGCGGCGTACGGCGCTGGGGTCGGCGCGGAAGAGCTGCACGGACCGCTCCACGAAGTCGTCCCACGAATCCAAGTACACCATCGCTGCGGCGGTGAGGGACGAAGGCGGCGAGGAAGAGCCAACGAGTATGCGCGGAGACGGAGAGTCGGAAGAGAGCAGAGGTGAGGGGAGGACTGGAGGAGCGGCCTACCGTGGGCCGAGGTGCGAACTCGCCTTCTGTAAGATGGGCTATTGGGCTGCCTATGGTACATGAGGCTGCACATTTGTTCATTAGCTAATCTAAAAAAAAAATTATTCATTAGCATTTTTTTGGATGATCATTTGTTCAGCGCTAAACTCACCCTTTTTTTGCGGGTAATCTCACCTTCGCTACAATATGAAACCATCGTGCTCTGAAGTTAAATGTGCACAGTACAGAGTACACGATACTAGAATTGACAGAATGAACGTCACAGATAGAAACGGTATATGCTCCAACTTCCAAACAATGCACACAGCGTTCAGAAACTGTATTTGAATGTCAGAGGACTTGAGGCATCTTGGCTTGTGACTATATCTATCCTATAGGGGGAGAAATTTTGAGAGACGGCGCAGTGGTTTTACTCGCATAGGGTTAAACTCTATTCTGTACCGGAGCAAAGAAAGAAAGAAAGAAAGAATTATGTCCAGTCGAGCACCTACAGCTCGATTGGAAGAGGGGAATACAAGACAACGGAGAAGCGTATCGTCAGGGCTTTGTTTTGCAACACCTCATCAATTATCTACACTAGACCTTTAGACCATCTCTGTTATTGCACTTCTTCCCGAAAATCATTCCTCTTCCTGCGGCCAAAGCCACATCTACAGAAGAATTCAGGGACTGGCCCCTTGTCCCCAGCAACCCAAGGATGCTCAGCCGCAGCCTGCAGGGTGATGCGATCCCCCGGATCTGCAAATCAAGCACGTGTGGAAACAGAAAGGGCATCCGTTAACAGAGCATATCTGGCACCAAAGCTCGATTTATCGAAACCATAGGGTGGTAAAGCAACCTTTGCAGAGAAGCCTTTGGAGCAAATCAGCAAGTTGGGGGTTCATGTCGTCAGGTATTTGCACAGGATCATTGGCAATCTATTTTGTAGCAACAACTCAAGTGAGATTCATGCATTTGTCTAAATAAAATCAAAAGGAAAAGGAAGAGGCAGTTTTTTTTGCACCTTATCATAAGTTTCCTGCAATGTATCTCCAAGAAATGGATATTGCCCAGAAATCATACAATATAAAGTTACACCAACTGCCCATGTATCAGATGCCCGACCATGGTAGGCTGAACCTGCAGTAAGGTAAAGAGATCACTTCACCATATTTAGCAAGTTTATAGCCGATAGCCAAAGAAAATTTAGTAATTTTGAAAATGGCAGAAAAAATTCTGGTCTTTTGCATACTCGCATTTTCATTTATTTTTGATTCTGTAATCATGTAGCTATGAAAATAGAGCATCTAAAAGCCAGTCTTGTATCGATAGATAGTCTGACGATTGACTAATTTTATACGCAACATTTAGAAATTAAACATCAAAGATAGCTAGTACCTTGACAGCACTCTGGTGCAGTGAAAACAGGAGTGCCAGGAGATCTCCAAAGCATATCATCATCATCCTACGTTGCAAACACGTCAGCACCACTGTACCCATTTATCAGTACACCAAAATATGAAAATAGATAATCTAGAAGAATTCACCACAAGAACATACCCATACTTTGAAAGATCAAGTAGATTTTACTTGAGTTGAAGAATGAAACAAGTTTTATCCAATTTATGGGCCTACTAAACATTGAACATATTTCCAAAAGAAGAACATGGAAGTTATCTTAAAAATCCTAGGGAAGACAGGGAGTGACATAATTAAAAGTGTTTACATCAATACAAACCTGATTTGAGAAACTCTGAATATACAGAGCCATTTTTTATCAGAGCAAGAGCAATTAACAATAGATAGCAGAAATTAGGCATTTATCTCTTTCAAGGGTGAGGTCATTCAACTGAAAAGCATTATTTCCTGACAGGAATAATAATAATTATTATAGAATACACAAAGTTACAGGACTATAGACCTTACCTCAAAAACCTGGCTTACACTGAAATCTCCTATCTTCACATTGCCAGTACTGGTAACCAAGAGATTGTCTGGTTTAATGTCACCATGAATAACATTCTGTGTATTAGGGAAAAAAAAATACAAGATTCAGTGTCTCAATCAAGCTGGGAAGCACACAGCATACAGCATGGCATAGAAAAACAGGCGATCAGAAATGCATGTAAATAATATGTAAATATGTCCAAAAATGGGGTACATAAACCTCAACTGGGAAGCTTGGAACCATGGGATTTTTGTTTTTGTAGGCAAACACAATTTTGAACTGTGGTTCACATTGGAGTTTAGTGGTTTCCTGATGCGAACCATGAAACATGGTTTGCATCAGGATTGTTACTGCGCAAATGATGGCCAGATGGTGTTACTTGAATTATGATATTATTACATGATTGAGATGAGAGACTTGAAGGCTTGAGAGCTAGCAAACAGCAGAGACTGGAGGAATTATTTCTTGCTTGAACAAAACTCAAGTGCACAGCTTAGTTAGGATTCGGTCTCTGACACTAGCTTCATCTCTAACTGTCTTCTAGAACTTAAATGGACTCAGTTACTAACTAGATTTAGCCCTCCTAAATTCGTGTTGCAGTGCATGCCTAACAGACCTATGTCATACCCTCCATTCTAAGCCTAACTTGACTGTTGAATGAACCACATTGTTAAACAGGTAGATGTCTAGCAGCATGCTGTTGCTCCTTCCAGCACCCTCCAGTCCACCACAGCAGTTGCTTGCGTTGCACACTGCTGATAGGGCTCAAGTGCACAACGGGCAGATAAATAATATGCATGACAGATAGCTGGATATACTACCTGGAGCTTTATTCAACAACAGAAACCAATCTCTGGGGCATGCCACCATCCTAAATGTTGATTGTGATTTGCCTAGTACTCGAGCGAGGACATTGCCAGATTTTTTAATGAATTCAATCAGTCCCTAAAAACCAAACAAATATCACTTCACTGGGCTTAAGCTTATGGAAGCTGAACCCTCCAAATCCAGGAGTCAAGTGAACTTATATGTGTGTAGTGAGAAGTAGCTTGCAGAAATCTATTGATCCTTCATAATCAAGCAATGAGCATGCATTACAAACCCAAACTAATATTTGCTCATGCAATCAGTTAACTTAAATACTGATTGAGGAGCTAAACAAGATGCGCAGTTGCAATTTGCAAATCAAAAGGAGGGAAAAAAAAAAGCAAGGCTGATTGCTCAGAATCTGCAGGGAATATCAGTTTGCTGTTCAACTTGGCCATCAACTATAATAATCAAGTCTAGTGAAAGGGGGGGTGGGGGAGGGGGGGGGGGGGCTTTGTGAAAGCAAAAATAGGCTGCTTGGATTAATAAGTGCAAAACAAACAAAGAGATGCTCAAATAAAAATTTCAAAATCCCAGCACTTTAGAAAATTGTGTTAAACATAATATAGAGCGACTTATACAGCATTTGTGTTCCTAAATTGTAAACTTTGATATGGCAAAGTATTCACCATGATAAACCAGAGTTATCAGAAACGAAAAACTGACATCTTACATGAGAGTGAAGATACATAAGACCAGATATTATGTCTCGCAAATAATTTCTTGCAGTAGCTTCTTCTAAACCGTTATCACAAACCATTTTTCCTTCAACATACTCAAGAACTGGCAATGCAAATGAAAAAATAAAATGTAAATGGCAATTGTATTAAAAATCAATAGAATGCATAATGTCATGTTTAAGTAATATAAAATGAAAGGTATAACAGTGGGAACATAATTACATACCCATGTAGAATTTATCTATGTTTGGGTCATCAATCACCTCAACAAGATTTACAATATTGGGGTGATTCAACATTTTCATTATGGATACCTGTATCCAATACAAAAAAGGGGCAAGGAATTAGATACTGTAAACAATAAACAATGAAGCAAATTAACATGTAAAATCAGGATGCATACACTGCACCTGGGGTGTGCTATAGTGCCAGTGACCAATACAGTATGCTTCTACATTTTTACAGGAAACTTTCCACTGATTCTAACAATATTTTGACCCTAATCCACCTATATTGGTGATGGGTATCTATTTAGCCTCTTAAGGCAGCTCAAGACTAAGAGTGAATTTCATGACTTTGGAAAGGAAATGAAGCTACAGATCAGCCTATTCGTGGTAGTTATTGAGCTGGGGATTCATCCAGCAAAAAATCATATGGCCAATGAAACTGGAAAGGAACCAGCAACGGCAGCAAATAGAGTTTCCAAATAAACAAAAGATATATGAATTCTGTAACATTCCCATGAATCCTTTTCTCTTCAGAGGCTAAATGGGTTACTATTGCACAAAGTGTACAGTTAACTGCTGATCTATAGCTGGGAAACATGGACTCATGGTGTGATCATAAGAAAACTATACTGCAAATATATGCTTTTGGCCACCTTTATATCAGATAAATGCATCCCAAATATGTGAGCTGGGCATTCTCATATGCTCAAGAGCAGGGTGCCTAGTTGTTTTTACTTAAATTAAACGTAAGTCCATAAACAGCAGAAGCCCCAAAACATGATATTCCGGTAAACTAAATAAAAAATCCTTCCAGTCACTAACCAAATACTTCAAAATGTTTATTATTTTATCAGGTTCAAGTATCGGACAGAACAACATCAATTAGCATTTTTTTTCAACTGGTTAGCTTATGTATGTAGATCCTAGAGAGATAACATCATCAAAGCACGCGCAACAACTTTAAAATGGAACTAAGGTACACATGCATGACAACAAAACAAGTATTACATGGACAGATAAGCTGACAAAGTTACCTCACGAAGAACATCTGTCATGGCAGTTTCTGATCGTACAACACGTATTTTCATCATGTAGGGCTTATTCAGAACCTGAAAGAGAAGGGAAAGGACTAAAATTACATAAGTGAGACATCAGCACATGCACCCAGGACACATATAAGTGTTAACAGTAACAGTGTTGAGCAAAGCAAAGATGCAATACAGAACAGCTGATTGCAAAGTCCTGAAGGAAGCATAGCTAGCACCCAAAATATGCCCAAGGTGCAACATATTAGAAAGAAACAAAGTGTAACTAGTAGCTACCAGAAGAAAGTGCATATTCAGCAAGCATACGCAATCGTGAAAGGGTTTGATAAAAAGATACTTATGCTAGTAACACAAGAGAGTAACAGAAAGCAATACCTTCACTGCATATAGCTTCCCATCTTTAATGTTTCTGTATAGAACCTTTTTCAGCATCAAAATAAAAGGAATTTAGACATCTATTTGGAAAACTTAATTATTAGCACATACAAGGTTTCTTACCACTTTGCCATAGCTTCCAGAACCAATCTTTCCCAAATGGACATACTGATTGACCATCTTATAACCATTTTCATCCTTAACATGCCAAAAAGGACAGCGTTACTGTAGTGTCCAATGTAAAAGGTAAAATTGTCTCATACAAATTGCTATCCTTCATTGGACATGCTAAATTATGTATTGGAATTACTTTCAAATGCTTTGTGCGTATCTTTAAACAGGTCAGATTGTTCACGGGAAGTAGAACGGGCTTTTCCTATAATGCAATAAGAAGGTTGGACTGGTTGTTTACCATTCCAGAAAAGATGCATTACTTCCTTATCATTCAGACAAAAAAGGGATTTATTTATGCAAAATGGAAAGAAGATATCACCGGTCATAGTCCATCACCAGTGTTCAGTTCAAGTTGGGACAAAGTTGTAAGAATGATCCATAGTACAGTTTTGCATTTTGAAGAAAAAATGCTTAGCCAGTCCACCTTTTTTTAATAATCAGACAGTCTTCTTTTGATAACTATTGATGGCATGGATAACATTTAAGGATAACAAAGCTCATTTTCAGAAAGGTTATGTGCAATTACTAAGGGGGAAAGGCCGTTCTGATATACCAAGTCAAGTCTACATCTTTTTCGAAAAGATAAACTTAATCAAAGGCCAAATGGTAAAAATATCCAAATTAATGGGAGGTGCCAGTTGCGTGATATGACAGAATCCAAGTTCTTATGAGAAGCTCATGCATACAGTGGGCATAGTTAGGCAGGATCTCAATAGACATAGTTTCAAATATGGAAATGCAAGTGCACGTACGCAGATAGCTGGGTAAAAAAAAATGAAGCGTTAAAAATGTTACCTCTGAGCGGAATACTTTTTTAGTCTCTTTAACTGGGATCTCTCTACATGCAAAGCCATTTTGAGCTCTTGACTGTATAATATCTTCAGAAGTCTTCCTCGGTGGTCCATCATCACTTCCATGAAGATACTCAGCATCATCTCTATCATAGAAGCTCCTATCAGGATCATCCCCATTGTAGAAGCTTCGATCAAGATCATCCCCATTGTAAAAGCTTACATCAGGATCGTCTCCAGTGTAGAAACTCCCATCAGGATCTTCAGCTGATTGGCGCTTCAGCAAATCTTCAGATAGTATGCCATCAGCTTCCCGAGGCTGACGTGCAGGTACACTGGGTTTCCTCAAAAAGCTAAAGCAACTGCAGCAGCCTATGTCCGTAAGGTCTGCCATTCAGAGCGAGAAGGCACCAGAAACCCTAGAATCAGGGGCGGAGGCAGAGTATAGGACCTGGTCAGATAATTTTTGCACAGAAAATAGAAGTTCGTAGGTGAAATACATGGTCAGATCCGAACACAAATTGCAGGGGTTTGGGTGTCAGATTTCGCACAGCTGGAAGGGAAATGAAGGAAAGGGAATGGGGGCGGGCATACCCCTACCGGACGCCCGTCGCCGGAGAAGCGCCCGACGAAGAACTGGCCACGGGCGGCGCGGCGCCACTGGCCCCGCCCTGTCGTCGACGGGAGCAAAAGGCCGGCCGAGACCCCGAGAGAGAGGCGAAGACGAGAATGCGTGGGAGGGAGGAAAAAAAAGAGCAGGAAATAGGGTGTGTTTGTTTTACGGATCCAGATCCTCTCCACAGTATAGCTGTTTGCCTGTTTCTGCCTCCAAGGGACGAAGGGGGCCCGATGCCGTCCATCACACATCTGACGGCAAGCAAGACGAGGCCACCCCATCTCTCTCCGCTCGCTTTGCGGTTGCGGTCGCCGTTTCGCGCTCGCGCACAGCACATGAAACCCCCTATCGGCCAATCCCCATCGCCGCCGCCCGGTAGCTGCAGCTCGTCACTTCCCCTGGCTCGAGCATGGGTGGAGCAGATCCCAAACTTGAGGAAGCTCCCTCCGCCGACGCTCTCCTCCTCCCCAACCTGGCATCCTCTTCTGCAGGTCGAGGTCTGCGGCCACGGTGAGGGCTCCCACAGCTTCTGGTTCGAGGCCGCGACTCAATTCAGAATGCGATGATTGAATGTCCTTTTCAACTTGAGAGTGTAATTGTTGTGTCAATTTGAGAAAACAGATTTAGACTTCAGTGTACAAAAGGATGCCAAGCCTGTGTTAGCAACCCCCTTCCTTAATCCAATAGAAACGACACAGGCAATCTGATACAATAGTAGCTGATACAAGTATGAGGGAAATAGAGTTTGGGATAGGAAAGCACAGCAGGGGGATCGAGATAGTAGAGCAGCAAGATCTAGAGATAGAGAGAAATCAGAATAGCTGAGGATCTAGAGAAGAAAGAAGAACATGAGCCAGAGAGAGGATAGGAGAATAGGAGACAGACTTGTTCTGTGTATTTCAGAGATGTTCGAATCCTTGGATTTTTTTTTTCGATCTGGAGATGGCGTGGAAAGAGGAAGTGAGCCGGAGTGATTTGTGGCCAATTTGCTTCAGCAATGGTGGCTGCAATAGCGGCGCCTGCAACCTGTTCGATGAAATGTCTGCAAGTGATTGGAGATCGCCTAGCCGAGTTCTGCAGGTCACCATTCACCAGGCTTACTATCCCATCACTGAGGAGGTTCTCCATCTTGTGTTTGATCCGTTTGGCGAGGTGCAGCATGTGCAAGTGCTTGGAGGATCAGATCATGTGTTGGCTCAGGTTGTGTTTGAAACAAAGTATGGTGCAGCAGAAGCATTTGGGGAGTTACATGGCCGGTGTGTGTATACTGGCTGTTGTCAGCTGGACATCAAGTGGGGGTCATCTCAAGACCTGAGCTGCTGTGACACCATGGCAAGCTCATCTTCGACCATGCTTGGAGCTTCTACTACATCCACCATCATCGAGGGGCATGACCCAGACTCCAGCCTTGCTGCTGTGGCTGCAACGACCATCAATTTTGTTCCCAACATCACCAGCATTGAGGCGCCCACCACTGGTTCAACTCGGGGCCTCGATGTCGATGCCAGCGCCAACCACAAGATAACTGCGTTTCCACTTGTTGAAGCTGTGTCCGAGGACCATAACTCTGAGAAGCTATTTGTGGAGGCTGATGCAGCTGGAGGATGTGCAGAGGTTCTTGCTATTGCAGGAGCACGCGGTAGCATCGATGTTGTTGTCCAGTCCATGGTCGTCCTGGATGTCATGGACCACGCCGCCGTGATGAGCTCCAGGTGCCTGCTGTTCCATTGGTCACCAAGAATGTTCCAGCATCGAATTGTGGTGTAGGTACTGCTCTAAACTTCTTCCACCTAGATGATATGATTTGTGATGTGGTGATTTTATGGGCTCTGTCAAGGAGGTACACTGACTGGCAGCCATGGCCGCCATCAATGCCATCGGGCAGTAGTTCTGACAATGCTGATATGCGTCCAAGGCCATGGTCGTCTTTCCAGATATTATTTGATGATGACTTCGTGAGGTGGTCTTTCAGTTTTCATAGGAAGCCTCCATGGCCACCTCCAGCTCAACAAAATTTCTCATCCTTGACCTCTCTGCTAATTATGATGATGTGTGATGGACCTACTCTGCATCCCATGCAACGGTCGCCGTCGATACCCATGGTGTTCATGTGTGACAGTGCCAAGATTCGGCCAAGACCATTGCCACACCATCTCCCACACGTAGATGGTGGGATTAGTTCTTTTTGGTGCTTTGACTGGCTCCATCTGCCCCCATTGTTGTTCAATCCTTGTATACTTGGGCAATGTTCAGGAAAAGAACAAGAATTGTTGTGGGAAAATATAAACGCCAGGAAGCCACTATTGCAGAAGTTTAGTCTGGTAGAGTACACTGTGATGCATTCCTGGAATTCTGGAATCCAGAGGCAATTGCTTAGAGGAGTATTCAGAAATCAGTTCCAACCTTATGGCTTTGACATGGTGATGCTTGCTACTGAGACTAAGAGGTGATATCAAGAGTTTAAGCTATGCAATCCAGGAATTATCAATCTAAATTTGTTATTTGCACGAGAGATGAAGCAGCAAAAATGTTGTGATGATATTCCTGATTTATTGGTTCAGTTTTGGGATTTGCCAATGGCTTTACAAGAAGTCAGTGTTACTGTTGTTTTGCCTTCCCAGGTTCATAATTGCTTCAGTTTAGCAATTGGTGACATTGTGGTTGAGCTAAATACAGGGGCATTCCATTCTCCTAGGGGGGAAAGGAAAAACTGGATGGAATTGTTAGAAAATGCAGTGCTAATAAATATGGACAGTCTGATAGCAACATTATATAACCAACCATGTAAAAGGTTCAGATATGAAGCACATGCAGAAGTGGTTTTCAGTCATCAGGCATGGCCATTCTTATTGCTGCTGATCGCCAAGAATCTGCAACTGCCATGGGATCCAGGTGGTACTATGATTTTGATGAAGATTTTATTTCATCGACTTGGGGGCAAATCGGATCTTAAGAAGGGGGGAATGTTAGGGACTGACTATTGGGCCATATGGGCCATGAGCCGAGGGAGTCCAAGAGGCTGGGTCTGGAGTGCAAGGGCACGAGCTGCTTCAGTGATGGGCATCGAAGAAATACACAGAACAAGTCTGTCTCCTATTCTCCAATCCTCTAGATCCTCAACTATTCTGATTTCTCTCTATCTCTAGATCTTGCTGCTCTACTATCTCGATCCCCCTGCTGTGCTTTCCTATCCCAAACTCTATTTCCCTCATACTTGTATCAGCTACTATTGCATCAGATTGCCTGTGTCATTTCTATTGGATTAAGGAAGGGTTGCTAACAGCCTGCCCCTTATCTTCCAGCACAGCTAAGAGAATGCATTGATGAATCATTATAGCTATTTCCCAGGTACCAAAAGTCAGAAGACATTCCGTCAGTCTCGCGCGCCGTTTTCCCATCCTTTGCCTGCGTCGGATGGGCCGCATCGCGCTTCTGGGCCGATGATTGTCCTTTCTTATACGGTCCACAAACTCGTCCGCGCCGTCGTCATTCACGAGTTGTACATACTGGCCCATTCGCCCATGAGATATTAGGCCCAAGCCTTCTCACCATCGCCCAATGAAAGGCGCCACATTATTGCTATCTCCTTAATATTTTTGGTCAAGACGCTTGCATCTTATTCAAAAATTATGTAAGTACAATTATCAAATATATTTTAAACATTAATTTTTTATAATTATAATAAAATTTTAAAAAAGATGAATAACTAAATATTGTGAAAAGAGAGTCAGCAATAAATATTTCGATAGATAGAAAGAGTAATTGACTAGGTTGCCTATATGGGTTGAATGGCGGACAAATAAGAAAGGCTCCTGGCCTCTACTTCAGTGGGCTCGTGGACTGACCTATCGGTCAACAAAAGTCAAAAGGTAGGCTGCCTATATATGCCTCGGTGTGTATTTGCTTGTTGGTTTCCTGCTTCATGCGTTTTATCTTCGAGTCCCTATCAAAATGAATAGGAATTTCAAAATGAATAGTAATTTGAGATGAAGGGAATAGAACCTAAATCGGAATTGCTTGTCCCGCGACGTAGGTTCTCAAGGCTCTAACATAGTGTCATCATGAGATTTGAGAGAATTAGGCCAGTCTCAGTGTACGGTTTCACCAAGACTGCCATATCATTTTTTTTCAAAAAATGAAACTGTCACTTTTAGTGCATATTTTCATTACATAGTTTCATAGACAACCTGCAACATTTAATTTTTACGTAGAGTTATTATCAAATGTGTCATGTGACGAAACTATACCATCCTCGGTGCAAGTTTCATTGTGTTTCATTGGACTTGGTAACTATATCATGTGAATTTCATGGGGATGAAACTCTCCTCTTCTCTCCTCATAATTAGGTTGCCAATTTAGCAAAACTGCTGATGTGGCATAGGATTTAATGTCCATGAAACCTCCATAACACTCCACCAAGACTGGCCTTACCCACTACATTTACTAGTAGATTCATTACATACATACCTGATACATCCCGAGAGAAATACAACACCACCAAATGCACTGATGCACTTCTAGTACGTTTATGACCAATGCACCTCCTGGCGCGAGAAGTTGCAAAGTTACCCTTACGCTGCGATGCATTTCGATTAATCGATCGCACTGGTGGAGCTGAAGTAAGAAACAAGCAGCAAAAGTTACTGCCGACCAAATCGCTGCACTCGATCCGCGCGTTTCACAGTTTTGCCTGTTGCGGCCTGGACACATTCTGCGTTGCGCGCCGCCGTATATGGCGGTGGCCGCCGATCCATCCGGTTGGTGGCGGCAGACGCTACGCTACCTCGTGCTCGACTGCTCGTGCGCGGGAGGGGGCAGCCATGATGGGCAGGTGCGGGTGCGCGGCGGGGCCCGAGGAGTATTGCAGCGCCCGCAACGTTGTTCGCCATTGGCTGCCCGCACCCCCTACCGCGGCCAGTAAGGTGCCGCCACGGCGGACGCCGCGGAAGGGGAAGGGACCGCGCGCACGTACGCACTCACGGCGGCGCCAATGATTCGTGCGGCGGGCCGACATGGGCCGACCGGAACTGGCCGGATAGATCGATCGTTCGGACGTGTGGCGCTGGCCGGCCGGCGGCCGCTCCGGTTTGCGGCCGTTACGAAGGTGCCTCCCCGATACTAGCTCGGAAGAGGTTTTATACAGCCGTGGCAGCTAGCAAACTTTGAGCTCCGATCGAGCAGCTGATCGATCGGTGGAAAAGCAAGCTAAAAGGTGAGCCGGTGAGGCAGCTCCATCGCATGATTCCTTCTGCATGCAAGTGGATAAGGAGGGCCATGGCACGGCGTTTTGCTGGTGCCGAGTGCCGACTGCCGAGGGCACTGATGATGATGCCGCGTGTGTCTTGTCGATGCATTGCATTAATTGCAGCAGGAATGCATGCGACGGCGAAGGTGCGGCGCCGGATGCACGTCGATCCGGCACTGGACCCGGGCCCGGGTTCGATTCGGATAATCGGATAAGACTAGCAGGGTAGCTTGGGTCCGTAGCCACATATCGTGGACGCCTTCGTTCGCCATACGGCCATAGTTAATACAAATGGTTTCTCACATGACACATTTCTGATCCAGTAAGATGCTGTCCTCTTCATCAGGCGTGCCTTGAGCCTCGGCAAGTCGGCGTCCTTACTGCCGAGTGTGTTCTCTCTGCACCATGCTGTAGCTGCAAACTGGAGTTCTGATTTCTGAATAACAGATGAACCAAAAGGCATGCAGACATCGCTACTGGAGGAGGAGGAGTAGTAGTAGTAGTATACTCGAGCGTGCAGGAGAACACAGAAATGAGCACGCGCCTGAAACCTTTTTGACCAATGCCTCACGCTTGTCCGCCGCCTTTTAACAGAGACTGACGACAGCCACTGTATGCATGCTCAGTCGTTGCTGCAAACCAGACCTTGCTCCATCTGCTTACAGCTCGAAATCATGACCGGAAGGATCGCCTACATGAAACCTGCAGGATCTATAGCTAGCTCGAGTAGTGGTCGAACCAAGAGACCTCGACTCCTCGAGTAGCTGGTTCCTGGGAGGCTGTGACCTCGACCGTATTGCGTTACTACAAGAATACACCAATACTCCGGTATACACATATATAATAAGAAAATGCAACTGCTAATGAGATCATAAAAAATGTCGAAATCTTGTTGGGGGGGGGGGGGGCGGGCAGCGTGACGTCGGCATGCAGCTGGCCAGGATATATATGATGCGCCGTGTGTCGCACAGTCCTTTTGCTTCACTTCTCCCCCAGATCAAGATGCAGCGCACCACTCGCAAGCAAGGCTGCTGTCCACCCAAATAAAACATCCGAGAATGCATCGCCATCCAAGCGGCCAAAAGTGCATCGGCATCTCCAATTCTATCCACTTGTTCCGTTCTTTGTGTGCTCCCAAAGGATGCGAGCCAGCCAGCCAGGCCAGCTCTGGGCATCGCCATCTGTCTCCCGGCCACACATTAGTTTAAGCACGCACCAAGTAGCACGTGTCGACTGCCAAGAACCCCTAGCAGCCTTCAACCAAGACGCCATGGCGATGAGAGCAAGAAACTTAATGATCGAGCAGCTGGAGTAGCTAGGGGCAGCCACGTCTAAGGGTTGGTCTCGTCTGATCGTCTCGTCCTGGTCGTGATCGACGATAAGAATTGAAGCACGTGGAATATGTGTGTGGTCTCACACCACCGTTCGTTGGATCGGTTCGAACGAGTATGTGTAAATTGATCCTGCAACAGCGGCGTGAAAATGCCAAAAGCTAGGGCTTAGCTTTCATTCTTGCGTGCGAGGAAAGGGCGTGCATGGCACACTGAGGACCACAACTGTATTGAGATAGATCAGTTGCTTCATATAGCCAAGGGGTGTGCTTGCAGAAAACTGCGCGCTTGTTTGCTACCTGTTTCCGTAACACACGTATGATTGCTGCCAGCAATGCAATCCATCTGATACGAGTTTGATGTTTAGGAGTTTAGCTAACAGATATTCTGCTCTACCTCAGCTTGTTTTTCGGACTGCCGAACAAGGAACAACCTAGGAGCTTGGGCTGTTCAGAGTCTGGCAGTGTGTGGTGTAAATGCTTGGTTCCCAACAACAAGCTGCCATGCCTAAGGTTAGGTTTGCAAAAAAAAAAAAACTTGGTGAGTGTTTGGTTCTTGACTAAAGCAAGGCTCGCCACAGCCTCCTAGCTCATCCACCACAGCTTTTGCCAAGGAAAGCGTGGCGAGTTTTTCTTGCGCCACGCTCCCATGGCGCGCCACTGCTGCCAAAACATTCCACCTGCCGCGAGTTTAACACCCCTGATTAATTCACCACAGCTCCACGGCGGCTCTGCTTCCTTGGCAGGAGATTAGGTGACGTGGCGTCAATTTGTTTAATCGATTGATCGCCCCCGACGCTGCTTGAGCTTGACGGACAGGAGCCTGCATATCCTACCTCTAGCTCCTCTACCTATGGGAAATAAGCTGTCGTTTTTTTCTTCGTTTGGCGGCAGCGATAAGATTAGTTTGGTCACCGTTTTGATCAGATTTTCACAATAAAATCAAGATGAGGTATCGATTTTAGTTAGATATATTTTTTCTTAACTAATATATGTCGTTTGGCAGCTTGTGTTCTGTGTTACTCTTACTAATATATATTTACGCTAGCAACCAAACCTGTACCACAACTTTTTGTCAAATATTTATGGTAAGAATCCAAACAGCAATCACAGTGATTTTTCAAAGCTTAGTTGCGAACCAAACCGTCCATTTTTACCACAAAATGTGGCTTGCCATAATGTAGCTCGTACCTAACCTTAAGCGTGGTAAATTGTGATCAGGAACCAAACATGCCCACAGTCTCACTGACTCCATGGGCCCTGTTTCAGAGCTGCCATAAAGCAGGGATGGATAATGATGAGGTCGAGCCCACGCCGGACCGCCCGCCGGCGCCTCTGCGAACCTCAGCACCACGCCGGCCGGCCCCACGGCTAGCCTTCATCATCTTATCTGGAACTGCTTTCTTTGAAGATTAAAGGGATGTAATCAGGTTTAGCATGCACTCTACTGACCACCGTACTTCGCATCTACGGATAAACACACCTCACTAAATAAGAACCAACAGTAGTCCTCCTGTCTGCCTTACACAGCTTGGTCTAAAACAAAGAATTGATTCCATGACGCATACAAAGCAAGTACATGCAGGTGCAAGCGTACATCGTATCAGATGATGGCCGGTAGACATTTAGTTACAGTCACAGTGTACATCAGCAGTACCCATCAGCCTTGCCAGGATATGGTAAAATTAAACAGCTAGTGACACATGACATTAGATAGCTCTAGCCCCAGCCCTGCTGGTCCTGTTTAATTCGTGACGTGTCTTGAAAGGCTTGGGATCCTTGCTTTTTGGCCTCTTTTTCAGGAAGGATACAAGCCGGAGTAGTGTGCGAGGGGCTTGCCTTATGTGGCACCGGGTTTCCATTTGGAGGAAGGTCGCCATCCGAAATATACTTAGGTCGGTCGAGAAACGGGACCGGCCGCGGCTGCTAGCCCACCTGAGAGCGACCATCGAGGATGGAGTGTGAGAGATATGTCTGTAACAAGGAAAGGATTCGTACTGCTGTGATCTTAGAGATTGACTCAGATTGCTTAGAGATAGGTTCTTCTTATAAGGCAAACGAGTTCTAAATGATCACAATAGTATTCATGTATATCTCTTGGTGAATTTCACCCTATATAAACGTGTAACCGTGACCGGTTAAGATAGGCAACCACGTTTCCTCCTATTCTTACATGGTAATCAGAGCATCCTCTTCCACAAACATCCACAACATCCCAAACTAAGCCCATGGCGTCGTCATCTACCCCAGCACCGGCGCTACTAGGGGTTGTCTCTGAGAAATTAACTCGAGACAACTGCCTTCTATGGAAGGCTCAATTCCTTCATGCCATACGAGGAGCTCAACTCATGGTGATCCTAGATGGATCTACCCCTGAGCTGCCCAAGACTCTGGAGGTGGTCAAGGCAGATGGCAAGAAGGAGATCGTCCACAACTCTGAGTATGATTCCTGGGTTGCGAAAGATTGGCAAGTACTGAGCTACCTGTTGAATTCTCTCACCAAGGATGCATTGGCACCGATGGCAACAGCAACCACAACAGCAGAAACATGGGAGGCGCTTGAAAGGATGTTCTCGGCGCACTCCAAGACGCGGATTGCAAATCAGCGCGTCCTACTCTCCACAACTAAGAAGGGTAACATGTCCTCCTTAGCTTCTTTCATTAAGATGTGTTCTTTCAAAGATGAATTAGCCACGGTTGGAAAGATTATGGATGATGATGAGATGGTTCACTTTATCTTGAATGGTCTTGACTTTGACTACAATCCTTTTGTGTCATCAATGCTTGGTCGTGTTGGCTTTCTCTGCTTGAGTGATTTGTATTCCCAGCTACTCACATATGATCAACGCATGGAGATGTATCAAGAAGGGGGTCAGTTCAAGTCATCAGCTAACATGGCTGGTAGAGGATGCGGCTACAGCTAAAGAGGTCATGGCCGTGGCAATAACAACAATCGTGGTCGTGGCCACGGTAATGGTGGCCGCAGTGGATCATATCATGGCAGCAGCTACGACCCTAGCAACACCAACACGTCCAAGCAAGGTGGACCCAATAACAAGACGGTTTGTCAAATTTGCAAGAAGGTAGGACATGAAGCAAATCGCTGCTGGTATAGATATGATGATGATGAAGATCAACAAAATCAGAAGACGGCAGGGGCGGCTACTACTGGTTATGGCTATGACACAAACTGGTATGTAGACAGTGGAGCTATAGTTGGCCATTTGGCCCGGGCACTACGGGCCGGCCCAAGCATGGCACTAAGAAGCATGGTCCAGGAATGGCCTGGCTCGACGCCCATCGTGCCAGTGCCTGGCACGGCCCGTAGGTAGTGCCGGGCCTGGGCCGCCAATCTGGCCCACAGTGTCGGCACGGGCACAGCACGCTTAATGGGCCGGCACTATGCTGGCCCGATAAATATCAGTTGTTGGATCTCCTAATTAAACCAGAGCCGTTAGATTCACATCAAGTCATATATAATCGTGGAAACCCTAGAGTTCCTCACTCTCTATTCTCTTCCTCGTCTCTGTTTTTCCCACACAAGGCGGCGACGGCAGCGCGGGCCCCTGCGGGCGAGCGCAGGCGGCAGCGTCAATCAGATCACAAGAGCCCATGGCTGGCCCCTTCCTCCCTCTGTCCATGGCTGCCCCCTCCAATTCTCCCCTCCCTCTCCATCTCCTCCACCAAAAAGGAGCGCCCTGACCACGGGCGGCAAGCTCTAGATGAATGGATCACCTACGACGGCCGCCTTGTCTGGAGCGGCACCGACGGCCAGGATAGGAGCGTCTCCCTCAGCACCTGGCACCGCGGCGACGATGGAGCGGCTAGCGTGACGTCGGGCCAACGCGGGCACGCCGAGCTACCGTGCTCGATAGCATGGCACGGCACGGCTAACCGCCCATAGGGCCGTGCCAGGACCGAGATGTCGGCACGGTGGCACTACACGGCACGGCACGGCTAAGCCACCGTGCCGCATAGTGCCATGCCGCGCTATGCCCGTGCGGCCCGGTTGGCCATGTATAAGTGGAGCTTCTAATCATGTTACTAGTGAACTTGAGAAGATGACAGTCCATGACAAGTATAATGGACGAGATCAAGTACATGCGGCCCAATGTAACATGTATAAAAATTAGTAACATTAGTCATACAACTTTACATACCCCTAGCAAAAATATTATTCTAAAAAATATCCTTAATGTTCCTAGTGCTAGCAAGAATTTAGTTTCTGTTCACAAGCTAGCTCGAGACAATGATGCCTTCATAGAATTTCATCCAAATTTCTTTGGTATAATGGATCAGGAAACGAAGAAAGTCATCCATCAAGGTAGATCCCGATGTGGTCTCTCCCTTAGGATCTCATCTATCTTCAGAAGATTCCAGAAAACAAGCCTTCGTAGTCAATAAGCCTTTAACTACACGATGGCATAGTAGACTTGGTCATCCAGCTCTTCCTATTGTAGAAAAAATTCTTAGTTTAAATAAACTTCCGTGTGCTAGTGATAAAGATTCAGATTTTATTTGTAATTCTTGTCAGATGGCTAAGAACCGTCAGCTTCCATATCCTATATCAAACAGTTCATATGAATCTCCCCTTGATTTAATTTTCTCTGACGTGTGGGGACCTGCTCCCTTATCTGTGGGCGACATAGCTACTATGTTAGCTTTATTGATGATTTCAGCAAATATACATAGATCTATCTGCTAAAGAAAAAATCCGATGTATTTCAAGTTTTCCAAAATTTCCAACAACTTGTAGAAAGAAAATTCAATCGAAAGATTAAGTCTATGCAATCAGATTAGGGAGGACAATATGAGAAGTTAAATTCTTTCTTTCAACGCACATGAATAACACATCGAGTTTCTTGTCCTCACGCCCATCAACAAAACCGTGCTGCCGAAACGAAGCACCGCCATATAGTTGAGGTAGGTCTTGAAATATTGGGATCATGCTTTTCTTATTAACCTCCTTCCAAGCAAAGTCATTGGCTATAATGTTCCTGTTGCTTGGCTTCTTCAAGAAATTCCAGATTATTTGTTTGCGCTTGTTGGCCTAATTTGCGACCATACAACTCACGAAAGCTTGCTTTCCGCTCTTCTCGTTGCGCCTTTCTAGGATATAGTGCTATGCACAAGGGGTTTAACTGTCTCGACATCTCTACTGGACGCATCTACATCTCTAGAGATGTTATCTTTAATGAGGATTTTTTTCCCTTTTGCCCATCTCAATCCTAACGTCGGTGCTCAATTGCGCCAAGAAATTATTCTTTTACCCTAGCATTTGCTTACACATGGGGATGTAAGTTGTGTAACTAATATTACTAATGATCTTGGTGAGAATGTTGATGATGCACAGGTACCTCATCTAGCAAATTTGGAGTTAAACAGTGGAGAAGAAGCTGCATAGGGTAATAATGCAGGCGTTGGTGGAGTTTTAGCTGCAAAGGATCCTAGCGGTAGATCCCAGGCGGATACGTCTGCGCTAGCCGTCGGAGGATCGGGCGCGGAATCCTGGGCGGATCCACCTGCGCCAGCCGGAGCCGCTCCGAGCGTGACGCGTGGAGGGGGGCAGGAGATTTGTCTCCCATGCGTGTCCCCCGGGCCTCCCAGTCGCCGACCGCGCACGCACCTCGGGCCTCTCCGTCGCCGACACATGTCGCCTGGTCCCCGTCCCCACCGACAACTCCAGCGGTCCTGCCTGCGAGCTCGCCTGGTGGATCTTCTGCGCCTCCCACCGGATCAGCTGTGCTGCCGCAACCACCAGAAAATGATGTTCTTCCTCAACGGTGCACATGACTTTAACATGGTATTGTCCAACCCAAAAAGTTTACAATCCCACCAGAAAATGATGTTCTTCCTTAACGGCGCACACGACTTCAACATGGTATTGTCCAACCCTAAAGGTTTACAGATGGGACTGTTAGGTATGGAAATTTTTGTGCTACCTAAGGATGACATAACCCAAGGATGGCTACAACCTAATTGACTGCAAATGGGTGTACAAGGTTAAAAACAAGGCTGATGGGACAATTAATAGATACAAGACACAATTGGTAGCAAAAGGTTTTCGACAAATATATGTAATTGATTATGAGGACACATTTAGTCTAGTTGTCAAGATTACTACTGTGAGGCTTGTCTTGTCTTTAGCAATATCCAGAGGTTGGTGCTTAAGACAGTTGGATGTTCAGAATGCATTTCTGCATGGTGTTCTGGAAGAGGAGGTATATATGAAACAACCTTTAGGTTTTGAAAGAGTTGATGCTCCACATCTAGTGTGTAGACTTGACAAAACAATTTATGGTCTGAAACAAGCTCCGCGTGCTTGGTATGCAAGGTTGAGCTCTAAGCTTATTGATATTGGGTTCATAGCTTCAAAATCAGATAATTCTCTATTTATTTATCAAAAATCAGAAGTTGTTATTTTTATGCTTATATATGTTGATGATATCATTGTCACTAGTTCTTCTAGTGAAGCTATTTCGGCCCTGCTATCAGATATGAGGAAAGAATTTGCTCTAAAGGATCTTGGTGACTTGAATTACTTCTTGGGAATTGAGCTTCAGAGAAGTGAGGAAGGATTGTTGCTTTCTCAAGAAAAGTATGCGCAAGAGATCTTGACACGGGTTGGTATGGTGAAGTGTAAAGGCTCTCCAACACCATTATCAAGTTTGGAAAAACTCTCAAGTTTTGAAGGTGAACCGCTAGGTCTAGAGGACGATACACTTTACATGAGTATAGTTGGGGCATTGCAATATCTTACTCTTACACGGCTGGATCTAACCTTTGCAGTTAACAAGGTATGTCAATTTTTGCATGCACCGACATCTATTCATTGGACTGCTGTTAAACGAATTCTTCGTTATGTTCAATATACACTGAATGTTGGGTTAAATATAAAGAAGTCAAATTCAATAACCTTGAGTGCCTTCTCTGATGCTGATTGAGCTGGAAGTGTTGATGATAGAAAATCTACTGAAGGATTTGCAATATTTTTCGCTCCTAACCTTGTGTCTTGGAGTGCTAGAAAGCAGGCTACGGTCTCAAGGTCTAGCACTGAAGTAGAATATAAGTCTATGGCTAATGCTACTGCAGAGTTGATTTGGCTAGAGTCATTGTTATTGGAACTTGAAGTGCAATTGACACAACCGCCTATTCTATGGTGTGACAATTTGTGAGCCACTTATCTTTCAGCAAAATCCGATCTTTCATGCTCGAGCAAAATATATAGAAATTGATTTTCACTTTGTTCGAGAGCGAGTAACCAAGAAGCAACTGCAAACCAGATTGGTATCTACACATGATCAGGTTGCAGATGGATTCACCAAAGCTTTGCTGGTTGGTAAGCTAGAAGTTTTCAAGAACAATCTAAATCTCAAAAGGAAGAGAAGTTTAGATTTAGGGAGGATGCTAGAGATATGTTTGTAACAAGAAAAGGATTTGTACTGTTGTGATCTTAGAGATTGACTCGGGTTGCTTAGAGATAGATTCTTCTTGTAATTCAAGTTATAAGGCAAACGAGTTTCAGATGATCACAATAATATTTATATATATCTCTTGGTGAATTTCACCCTATATAAACGTACAACTATAACCGGCTAAGATAGGCAATCACGTTTCTTCCTATTCTTACATGGAGAGCCAGCAAAAGCTCCCTCCAGAGCTTAGATGAGTTGCTGTGGTACTGACAGCTAGCTATTGTAGACACGACCAACCGAGGACAGGTGCAGCTAGCGTGGGACTCAAGTGTGTCCACGGCATGGATTACCCAGCAACAGTAAAATTTGCACAGATCAGTGGGGGCTAGCGTTAACTGAAGAGAAGAGCTCTTAACCTACGATGAACGCACTAAAAGATCAGAAACCATGTACATATACATCGGGTTTTCGAGTGCCTACAGGAGCTATGATTCCACGCATAATTGCGAAGATCGATCGATGGTCCTGGACCA
Organism: Setaria italica; assembly: GCF_000263155.2. Classification (NCBI taxonomy): domain Eukaryota; kingdom Viridiplantae; phylum Streptophyta; class Magnoliopsida; order Poales; family Poaceae; genus Setaria; species Setaria italica. The sequence goes on along the minus strand of NC_028456.1, from coordinate 25,956,324 downwards.
CGCAGTCAATAACAGGGAGTGAGCTGTGGATTACATGTGACGACGTCACTTTCATTGTTTAACGTCTGGTTCAGGGAGCCCGGTGATCGCGCAGTGCAATCGATTGATCGATCGATTAGTAGGTTACAATCATGAGAATGCATCCCACCATTGCCGTTGATGGCCATGATAACTTGGCTTTCAGGGCCACACACGCCGGTGCACGTTTCGGTTAAGGCTCGGTCGAATGAGACAATTGCCCATCACCGACAAGCGAAAGGACTGGAGCAGAACCTTTTACCAGCCACACCGTTGCACTACTACTCCCTCCTCCAGGCCTGTCTCTGAATTTCAGAAGAATAATGGTGGCAGCAGCTGCTCTGGCCTTTTTCTGCTGGCTCGCCTCAGGCATCGGCCATCATTGCTGCTGCTGCCTGCCTGCAGCCTCCCTCTCTGCATGTTGCACCGAAAGGCCCTGGACTCGCGTGTTGCTAAACTTGCTAGCGCACCACTACATAAGCTAGCTTCGCTCACGGCAGCGGCCGGAACCAGTCTTGGCGCCGGAGGAGGCGAGGTGATCGCTGAGAGGCCGGCCGGCACAGACAACAGACAGCGCGGGGGGCGGCGGTCGCTGTCGTCGACGGGTGAGGCGAGGTGGCGGTTACGGCGAAGAAGGCCAATAGAAAAACGCGGGGGGAGCGAGAGATCGGGGGAGATCTCCGCGTCGCTGTCCGCCCGTGCTGCTCCTGGATTGCACACTGAGCCTTGGCCTGCAATCCATCCGCGCTTTCCGGCGCCACCCACCACCGGCCACCGCCATATATACCCGCGCCGCGGCCTTATCCCGCCTCTCGATCTATCCATCGATCCATCATCGGCTGACGAAAGCGAGGGGGGCGCCGGGCCGGGGCTTCCCAGCAAGGTAGCCTCCAATCCTCCATTTCCTTCTCCTCTCGATGATCTCTCGCGCTGTTGCTCATTTGCTGAACTGCTGATGCATGATATGTGCGCGCACAGTTGTTTCTTCGTCTTCGTCGGCGAGGTAAAGGGAGCGGCGAAACGTTGGCCCCGGTGCTCCAGTACACTTGCAGACGACTGAGGCCTAGCTTTGGCATTGGGCACAAAAAACAAGCTACCTCCAGGTAATTAACCAGCTAGGCGCTAGTTCACATCTCTAGGTTCCGAGATAGTCCCAGCTAAGTACTCCAGTCTATTGATCGTATCTGAAAGACAAGCCAATAGTAGGGATCCGCAAGGACATACTAGACAGTTGTCTATTCTTTGAGAAAATAACAGAAGTCAAATTATGTTTGGGGATTGTTTACTGCAGTCTTTACAATATCTCCTTTTGGTTTAATGGGGAAAAATGCCCTAATATGGTTCAAGGCCCTTAGGGTGCCTTTATCAGTAATATATGATGTGTTTCCCTCGGGGTTTGAATTAGTTTTTGACAGCAACGTTGAATTGAACTGTGTTTTGCAATTTTTCCTCGTTAGCAAAATGAGCCTTGAAAATTTTCTTTTACCATGTTATCATTTGATCGGGTTTCTAAGTGGGTGTTCTGACTGTTCGATCTATTAATTTAGCATTTGTGAATCCAACGTAAAGTTTCACGTGGGCAGAAATCTAGCTTCATTGACACAAAAGAAACATAAACAAAAGCAAGATATTGGATTTCGTATGGGTAATCGTATGATGAAAGTATAAGCCTGCTTCTGCCTATAGTGCCACGTACAATGATTCTCACCTTTTTCCTATACAAACATTTTTTTTTGTTTGTTCACAGCTAAATAAAGAATTATATATTTAAGAGCTTTGGTCGATCAATCTAAGGTTTGACTGCTAGAGCAAACAAAATTATCTAGATTGGTATCCTTTTGTCTCATATGCTTGACGTTTCCAGCTAAAATTCTTAAACTCTGACTAATAACTTTTTCAAATATATAGTTTGGAAATATAAAAACCATATGCATAGATTTGTTTCCAAAGTATCTTTATAATCTCATAAATTTATTAGATTATATAAATATGTACAAATGGAAAATAGTGACGAATATTACACTCTGAAGGCCACAAATTTTATGTTCTTTTGACCGGAGGGAGTACCATCAAACTTTAGGGGAGAAGTGCATTGATGAATATAATGTAAATGTTGTGTGTCACGTTCTGGTTTTGGCCATATTTTTTCCAAGTAATTAGCCTATGCTCTCAATCCCTGTTTAGCCATTGCCACTGCGTGTGAGATCTTTATCTTGTACGCATACTGGCACTGCTGCTACAGAGATCTTTGTCTCGCATCCTAGTGTTTAGGCATGACAGAGGATCCAAGGCTTTCATGAATTAAGGTGTGTTCTGCTCGAGGAGATTAGTGACCGCTAAGAGAAGACATTTAAAATAAGTAGTCCGCATTGCGACAAAAAGACTGCGCGATTGCGCGTAAAGTAGTCAATGAGACTTTTCTGCCTTTTTGGCAAGGAGAGCGCGTGTTGCCGCGCATAGGATTTGTGTCTCCTTATGGTGTAGCCACTGTGAGCCTCCAGCACTCAGTGCACCAAACCCGTGGCCGCAGCCTTCGAAATTCGATGTACCAAGCCTGTTGGTGGAGCTTACGAAACTCAGTGCACAAAACCCGTGGCTATAGCCTCCGTAATTCGGTATACCAAACCTATGGTTGTCGGTTAACATGCCCCAGGAATAATTGGCAAAGTATAGCTTTGGAGGGTAATTTCCGTCAAGAGGCGTACACAAAAAAGTACTCGGCGCGTTGTCCTACATGCGGAAAAACAAGCCGGAAAAATTATATAGAATAATTAAAAAAGTTATTTAGCTTGATTCGTAGACGATTGTCGATGAAGCCGTGACGGCTGTCTATGAAGCCATGATGATTGTTGATGAAGTTAGTCGGAGTCGATTCCAACTAGTTGTCGATGGTGTGACGTCCGTCCTCAACTATTTTCTAGTCGAGACGAGTAGTCGAGGTAGCCGTCGGTGAGTCGCTGCAGCTGGTGTTGACGATTGTTGGCGTTACCGCGCGATCGAAGATCTCCTCTGGTAAATCTTAGTGTGTAGGTAGCAATTTGCTTCTAATTTAACTTCCAGCGGGGAACAGCGTTGACCGCGTTGATTGTTTCTTGATTTTAATACTTAGCTTTGATGCCTTCGGAATCTCTTCACCGCGTCGAACTTGGCAACTGGAGGCAATTCACTGAGATTGCATCGTCAGCTCCTTGCACATCGTTCAATTCAACTCGGAGAAGGCAGCAACGAACGCACAATAGCTGGTACTTATGCGGAATTGCTCCGCACGCAGTGCGATTTTTTTTTTCGAACAATGACCACCACGGTGAATTGCTGGTGATGGGGTAGATTTATCTGCTTCGATCTCCAACTCGACGACTCCGCTTTGTAACATAATAGAATCAGGCTTGGAATTGACGCAGGAACTCGTCGAGCTGTTGATTGGTTGAAACAGAACAACCTCACCGCTCGAATAGATTGATCTTGATGAGTAGGTCCTTCAAGCTCGTCTGATGATCTCGACGATTACCCCTACCTGGTGCGCCAGATGTCGATGTTTTATACCTGGCAACCTACCGAGGGTTACCTTGAGGTATTAGATTGGTTGGTGGGGAATCGTCGTACCTGGAACTCGAAGATAAAAGCGAGGACACAAGACAAAGATTTATACAGGTTCGGGTCGTTAGAGTAGCGTAATACCCTAGGTCCTATTTTTGGTGTTATATATTGCGCCTTGCGCTTGGGTGTTGTTTGGTATTGAAGATTTGGTCCTCTGTTGTGGTTCTGCCGATCTAGGTACCCCTACCTTCCTTTATATACTTCAGAGGGTGAGATTACTAGTCGGTTACAAGGTAGGAGTCCTATTAGACTTATAAGGTATGAGTTCTAGTAGGATTACAGGGAATCCTAGTATAGGGTATGAGTTCTAGTAGAATTACAGAGAATCCTATTAGGAGTCCATCTTCTTTCTTCTTGCGGGTACTGAAGATCTATCCCCAACAGTAGAGAACTGATGGTCATGTTTTGCTAATTGCATCGGAAAATTGTTCCTTGTCCTAACATTCATATATTCTTGAACAGGATTGAGTCTCGTCATGCATGTATTCTTATCACTGAGTTAATATTATGTTCTCTGGATTAGTATAAAAGTAGCCAAAATACTAGCTGATAAACAAAATTGTGTCTAGACGATAACTTTTTTAACCACGGTGCAGTGAGGTTTGGTCAACATCCGGCAGAATATAACTTGGACCGGAAGAAGAAGATGGACGCCTTCACCCATGTTCCTCCAGGTTTTCGTTTTCACCCTACTGATGAGGAACTCGTTGACTACTACCTTAGGAAAAAGGTAGCACTGAAGAAGATAGACTTGGATGTTATAAAAGATGTGGATCTGTACAAAATTGAACCTTGGGATCTACAAGGTAATCACAGCTCCACTGATGCTACAAGCTTGCAAACATTGAAATCTACACTTGAAACATGAGTATAAATGATACGCTTCTTATGAACTCACTCATGCATCTGAAACTCCTCAATGGATGTAGTAAGCTCTAACCCAACTTTCTATACATGATTTTGAACCAGAAAAATGCAAGATTGGAAACGAAGAGCAGAACGAGTGGTACTTCTTCAGTCATAAGGACAAGAAATACCCTACGGGCACTCGCACCAACAGGGCAACGACGGCCGGTTTCTGGAAGGCCACCGGAAGGGACAAGCCGATCTACGTGAAGAACTGCCTCGTAGGGATGAGGAAGACACTGGTTTTCTACAAGGGCCGGGCGCCCAATGGACAGAAATCAGACTGGATCATGCACGAGTATCGCTTGGAGACCCACGAAACAGGAATCCCACATGTAAGCTTCACAGTCCCAGGAACTGATGCTCATCTCCACATGTATGCCTGACGCATGTCAGCATCCTACGCGTTCGTTGTTCTTCAGCACGTGCCTAACAAAAGGTTATATGCATGTCATTCAGGAGGAAGGCTGGGTGGTCTGCAGGGTGTTCAGGAAGAGGCTCGCCACTGTCCAGAGAATGGCAGGGGACTCGCCTTACTGGTTCAACGACCACGCCGGGTTCATGGCGCCGGAGCTGGGCTCGCCGAGGCAGGTGGCGCATCACCAGCAGAGCGCTGTGATGTACCACAGGGCCCAGAGCAGCTACCCTTGCAAGGTGGAGCTGGACTACCACCACCTCCTTCCCCAGGAGCACTTCCTGCAGCAGCTTCCTCAGCTGGAGAGCCCCAACAAGCTCCCTGACCTCATCGGCCATGTAGCCACTACTCTCCAACCATGCAGCCTTACGCCGGAGCATGGCGCCGCCCCTCGCTACACGGTGGAGGAGCTCCATGCCGAGCCGGTCTATCTGACGGGTGGGGATGCGTCAGGCACAGATTGGAGGGCTCTCGACAAGTTCGTGGCGTCTCAGCTCAGCCACGGTGACACTGACACCACCCCGAAGGAATCCAGTTACTCCAATCCGGTGCAGGTGTTTCAGCAGGCTGAGGAGAAGGAAGAAGAGGCCCTGGACTACGTGTCAACGTCAGCCTCCTGCGGAGGGGATAACGACCTGTGGAAATAACAGTGTCAATGGTATATACACACTAAATCACTGATGCATTGCATTGTACAAGCCAATAACGTTGTGGTGTGATTGATGTAACGTAGTGTATAACTAGCCAACCAATTCATGTGTCACGGTAAAGAAAAGTACCGTACATAATAATGTGTAACCGATCGACGAAGTTACACTTCTATGCATAAGTTGGCATAAGGTCTGATGTTGATACGGTTAGCAACTGACCTGGCAATTTGTGAAGATTTATAGTTAAAGTGCCAAAAGACAATGCCTATTTGTATTGTCCATGTATACAGGTGTAGCTATTGTCATTCTTCATTTTACCATCTTGTGTGTGTCTTTTGTTTAAGGAAATAAAAAGAACTCCGTCCCTCTCACATTATAGGTTGATATGACTTTTCTAGATACATAACTTCTGTTATGCTCCTAGATATACGCTATGTTCAAATACATAGCTTTTCTACGCTATGTTTATAAATGTAATAAAAATTAAAAAAAATTAAAACGACCTATAATTTGGGATAGAGAAGGTATCTCTCAATAAATTTTGATTCTGAGGGACGCTACGACATGTGCGACAGTAGTAAATATTAATTAAGTAAATAAATTAGAAACACACTTCCTATACTTCGACACAATAGAGTGGTACGCAAGTATACGCCACAACCTGTGAAGAACTAATAGCAATGTTAGGGTTTTAGGATCGATGGTGTTAGGATGGGGATCGGAGGTTCTATGCATGCTAAGCTTAAGAGGGAGACATTTAGAAGATAGGCCGATGGTGAAGGATGCGGCAAAGTTGAAGTTCCGGGACGGACGATCAGAGGGGAGGGTGGGACTCTCCGAGAACAAGGTCTATATCCCGATTACCACCTAAACACACTTCGCTCCTAATTGCTAAGATGACACAAGTCAACTTGTGACAAACTCACCCTAGGAACGATTAGAAAGGCTCAAAGCGACGCGGAAGCTTAAAAGAGCTGCTCACAAATTAACATCAGGCTCAAAAGAAAAAGATCGGAAGCAAAGCTTCAAAACTGATACTAAAACTATCTCCAGCTACTGAACTGAATGCATGTCAAAAGGCTACCTGAGCTGCTACTCGAGATTCTATGGAAACAGAAAAGCTACAGGTGCAGCAATGCAAGGCAGAGATCGAGCTTGACAGGAAAAGTGCAGCTGAGTAATTAAACAGGCAACGATTAATACTTGCAAGCTCTGGAACTCAAACCAGAAAGATGCTCAAGCACACAAGCTAGCTGGCCGACTGAACAAAACAAAAACTGTCACAGGATCACCATTTCACACTAAACAAGCTCACACAGCATGAATTGTTCAACGAAAAGGTAGAGCCTAAATTGCCTTGCAATGATTACTTACTGTAGCATGACAATGACATTGCTTTTGAGAAATTCTGATCGGCAAAACAAAAGAGCATTAACTAGGGGGGCAAGTGCTAAACTTCAGGTCACGTGAAATGGTCGGATGCTAATTAGAAAGACTAAACATGAGCTAATTATAAAACTAATTGCACATATGAAGTCTAATTTGCGACATGAATCTATTAAGACTAATTAATCCATCATTACCAAATGGTTACGGTAGCACCACATTGTCAAATTATGGACTAATTAGGCTTAATAGATTCATCTTGCGAATTAGACTCCATCTGTACAATTAGTTTTGTAATTAGACTATGTTTAATACTTATAATTAGTATCAAATATTCGATGTGACAAGTGCTAAAGTTTAGTAGGGGTATCAAACACCCCTAATTAGTTTAGGGCTTGGACTCTGTAGCATGAAAGCAACCTTTCAAGGTACTACCTGCTGCTTGAGCTGCTTACCTGCGTGACCTGCAAAACCAAAAGATGCAGTACCTGCACTTGCCGCTGGAATTCAGATGGCAACTAGTTCCTTCTCTGTTTACCTGCACAGGCTGTCGACTGCCTGAAGGCCAAGCTGCAGCTGCAGAGGAGGTGTTTTGTTCCTCGAAAATTAGTCTGTGTCGCATCGAATAATCAGAGGTTAATTAGGAGGATTAAATATGAGTTGATTATAAAACTAATTGCACAAATAGAGACTAAACGGCGAGATGAATCTATTAAGCCTAATTAATCCATCATTAGCAAATATTTACTGTAGTAGCACATGGTCAAATCATGAACTAATTAGGCTTAATAGATTCGTCTCACCGTTTAGCCTCCATCTGTGTAATATGTTTTTAAATGCTCTACATATTTCTAATTAGTATCTAAATATTCGATGTGATAGATGCTAAAAATAAGTATCTTGGAACCAAACGGTTCCAAAGACGAACGGCACAGACAGAGAAGAAAATGCACAGCTGAGGCTGCTACTGTACAAGAAAATGGGAGACCCAAAGCCGCAGCCTGCACTGAAGAACACACAATCGAGTCGCGCAAGAAGCTGCTGCAGAAAACTGAAAGCTTGCTGCTGCGAACACAAGCTGTGGTCACCACTGAACAAGTCAAGCTGCAGGCCGCCTAGGATCACAGAAATCGAACAACGGCCAGGCGATGCACTCGACGCTCAGCCAACAGTCGGACCAGATGCATATGGTCACACCTCGATGTGCTAACGGGTGACCCTCTGGTGCACGACACAGCAAACAGAGCAGAACTGGAGCTCGAGCTTTACACCAAATTCACCAAAAACCAATTAAATCAGGACCGATTCACACAGGATTTTGGACCGCGATCTCCTCACATCATGAGTGATCCAAGAACAAGATCTCTAAAAGATCAAGAATTCACAATCGATTTTGCAATTTTCGGAAAACCCTAGGGAAAGAACAAGTTGGGGGAAAACCCGAAATCGAAGGTGCTCACAAGAGGATTAGATCAATTTATGACACACACCAAAACCCATCAAGAAATCTGACATAAATCGCAGCAAGTCGCAAGAACGAAAAAACACCAAAAAATCACCCGGAAAAGATAAAACACTCGGGACGAAGAAGTGGAGCAACTGTGCATGAGATTGAGACTTGTATTACTTCACCATGTTCAGTTACAAGCCACTCTTAAGCATAATCAAAGTTAAGATGGTAAAAAAATCAAATAAAAAAATCCTCCCATGCATCTCTCCCCCTCTCTCTCACCTAAAGGCTTTCACAAACAAATGAGAAGTCCCACTCCTCGTGTGTGTGTGTATATATATAGACACACATATATATGCGTCTGGCAAATGTCCAAAATACTCTTACATGAAGCTACAACCCAAATACCCCATAGGGGTAAAATTGTCCAACTTTTTGTCGGTACATCGAACGGACCTGGCGCCTTCACGACTTCGCTTCGCCTCGACGCAAGCTTCACGATGGTGCCATGTGTCCTCCGACTCGACGCCGTCCGACCGCACCGGACTCGTCCCCGGTTTTGAGGCCAAACCGGTCAAACTCTCTCGCACACCCCGCCAGGCATGACTCACCCCCGGTTTTGAGGCCAAACCGGTCAAACCCTCTTGCACACCCCGCAGGCGTGACTCACTCGCGGTTTTGAGGTCAAACCAGTCAAACCCTCTTGCACGCCTCGCAAGGCGTGACTCACCGATGTCGACGTGTGTCCAGCCTCCGCCAAACCTTCGACGCCTTCAGGTCTTTTGCTCCCGTTCCCAGGCCGCCTACTTGATTTTCCTCCGTCCCGCTTGACTCGACCGATGCCGTCTCCATCCCATCCGTGTACTCTTGCTCTTCCGTGCACCATGTGGATCGCCCATGACTCCGCCCGGACTCCTCGATTCCCTCGATCTAAGCCTACTCGTGTCCACCCTTCACAGCCCTAGTACATCGGTATGAACCTTTCGCTTGACCTTCACCTCATGCCGTCGACCGCCATGTCGCATCCATCACCTGCACATCACAAGCCAAGAGACACAACACACAAGATATGTTTTACACAAACACCACAACAAAACACACACACCTCCGGTTAGTCGTTAGCATAATCAAGCACATATGGAATATGGACTCAACCGGTAAAGTCTCAAATCATCCAATCAATCACTCATCATAAATAGATCAAGGCACATATCAACTTGATCTCTAGGCATGCTAAGCTTAAGAGGGAGACATTTAGTAAGCCAACGGTGAATGATGCGGCAAAGGAGTGAAAATGGCTGGATTAGTTAGTGCGGCTGCAGATTATTGTGGTAGAGACGGGTGGGGTGGGGGTGAGTGATTGTGTTGCTTGACACGAGTAACACAAAAGAAGGGGCGAGGTAGAAGATGACATGTCCACCGTTGAATAGGAACATATAGCCGATTGCAAAGTTGCTCATTTTAAGATAATTGACAAATAGCATCTCTCAATTAGAAAATACTGAAATGCCAAGTATTTTGACATGGAAGGATGAAGTTAAAACTCGCACGATTGCGCCAAACTTTGGTTGCACAAAACCATTTGTCAGTGTCGTGTAGGAGAATGACATATGAGTAAATCACTTTCTAGGTATGAGAACGACAATGCCATATATGACTCATCGGAGGACGATCGACAAATGCGCCGACGCAGAGAGATCTGATTTATGAGGCCCGCGCGCGCCGGACGGCAGGCGCCCTCAGCCTAGCTGCCTATGCGTGACATGACGCGCTGCTCATCTCGCGCCGCCCGGCGCCAGCAGTCTCGAAGCAACGCCAACGCCGCGGCGTGTGGGACTGGGAAGCGGCCTGATGTAGTCGGCTAGTCGCCATGTTGTATCTCGGCATGGTTCATCAATCATCAGGTCCGCCTCCGGCGGCGAGTGGGGAGTCCGCGTGACGGCGTGAGGAGCGAGGACACCACGACGACGACGACGGGTGGAGTAAAAGGAGCGTCATATGATTTATTTGGGCCTCGATACGCGTTGGGCCAAGATTACGCTAGGCTTCGAGCTTGTATCGGCCCAGTGAGTCAACATGGATTTATTTCTCTCCTATCTTTGTGATCGGCTGATCGCGTCATGTACATATAGCGCCTTCACATCGAACGAGGAGGAGCTTTTTCTTTCCTCTTCTATTTTTTTCCTGACACCTGTGCATTCGTTTTGCTGTTCCTGCCACAACGGTTTGACCTTTGCTTCTGCCAAAGTACTCCCTCCATCTATGGAAAAAAAGCAATTCTAAGATTTGAAATTTGTCCAAGAAAAGAATACAACTATAGCATATGCCAGCTAGCTAATAAGCTACTAGCTATGCACGTTGCAACTCTCAATGAAGCAGAGTACTCTTCAGACCTTCTGTTAGACTCTGTTCGCTGCTAGCCTGCAACCTCCTGTAAAGGCCACTATTTATTTACAGTTACACCTAGCTTAGGCTATCCGCACCGCGGTGCACTATCCCTACCTCAACTGCAAATTTGCCGGTCCCTCTCCCGCACCGCGGTATGCTATCCCACCCCCTATCCTACCGATTGCTACAGGGCACCGGCAAATCCAGATACGGACGAGGCGAATGGTATCGCTCTCTCGCACCATCCTGGAGAAAGCAGGGAGGGAGGGAAGGAGGAGGCCGTGGGCGGCGCCGGGGAGGAAGCCGCGGCCACCGGCGGGAGGAGGCCGCGGGCTCCGAAGCCGACGAGCTCGCCATCCGCCACGTGCTCACCAGCGCACGGCCATCGAGGAGGAGTTGGTGATCGGGGCAGGAGAGGAGCAAGAGATGGCGGCCGGGAGGAGGCCGTCGCTGGGGAGGAGGAGGCCGCGGGTGGCTGCCGAGGGCCACCACAGCGCCGACGGGCTCCTCGTGCCCTCACCGCATCGGATCTGGAGAGAGAGGGAGGCGGCGGGAAGGAGAGGGGGTGGGGTCGAGGCCGGAGGTGGCGCCCGTCGTCATCGTCGAGGTTGAGGTGCGGGGAGAGAGGAGGTCACCGTCTGCCGACGGGAAGAGGCAGCGGCAGGGAGGGAGGAGGCCACTGGCGAGAGGAGGCAGTGGCGGGGAAGGAGGAGGCCGCCGGCCGCTGGCGGGAGGAGGCAGCGGTGGGGAGGGAGAAGGCCGCCGGCCACCAGCAGGAGGAGGCAGCGGGGTGGTGGTTGGTTTGCAGGTGGAGATAGAGGATGGCGCGGTGCAGTATTTTTTATTTGGAGATGGAGCCAGAACCTCCTGTCATGTGGGCCATATGGGCTATGGAGATGAAGATAGAGGTTCGACGGTGCGGATAGGCCGCTGGCCACCGGCAGGAGGAGGCAGCGGGGTGGTGGTTGGTTTGCAGGTGGAGATAGAGGGTGGCGCGGTGCAGTATTTTTTATTTGGAGATGGAGCCGGAGCCTCCTGTCATGTGGGCCATGTGGGCTATGGAGACGAAGATAGAGGTTCGACGGTTCGACGGTGCGGATAGCCTTAGCATCTGCAACTCGTTCACAATCCTTGCCTCTAGGATTTGAGAACTATGCATTAGGCTTACTCCCTTCAATTTTTTTACAAGGTGTATTTTGTTTTGTTGAATAAGACTTTGACAAAAAGCTAATCTATCACTATTTCACACAAAATGTATTTTTAATACGAATCTAATGTCATCAACTTTTGGAATACTAGTACAATAATTATTAGTCAAAGGCTTGTCCTAATGAAATAAAATAAAAAAACTTATAATTTCAAACAACTCGAGTATTTGACTAGCTCAATTAGGTGTAGAAACATGCACATAATGTATTTCAATATTGTTGCTACACCACGCCATTCTATTATTTAATCCCACAAAGCAATTAAATGTATGGAAATGCAAGAAGGAAAAAAGCACATGAAGAATAACCTAAGTTGACTTTGGTGAGTGCAGGTAGCGTAGAACCTAGACAAGGCAAAGTTGCGGTTAGCCTGCTGCGATAAACTGCGTAAACTGTCAAACACGCAGCAGGTAGCCTTTGTAGCCCGTCCATGGAGGTCGGTAGGCCTCGATGGATGCGGCTACGTACTCGTACGGTTTCTTGCGAAGCGTGAAAAAAGAACTCGTAGCATGGTATGCAGAATGTACACGCTTTTACACGACAGGGAATTCCTGCCTACTCTCCCCGTCCCAAAATAAACGCACACTCCCAGGAGGCTCCGGCAGTAAACTAGCTACTACCCTGTCTGCATCAAGCATGCATGCATCCTGTGGACACTGGATCTACTGTAGTAGCTACCTAGTAGCTTGCAGCCATGCAGCATGCAGCTAGCGTCTCCGGCAGATTGCAGGATTCTCCCCAAAAAACGTGTCGAGCAGACTGAATGCGGAAAGGAAAACGTGACGCGAGCTCCGCCTGAGGGTATCTTTGTGGAATGCATGCAGGCACCAGCCGGCCGGGCTGGGCTGTCCACAGTTCCCACAAGCAGATGAGACCGATATATATTCCGGCACGGCCAGCATGGGACCCGACACCGGAGCTTAAGCAGTTAATAAGCTGGCCTAGAGCGAGCGAGGGGGCCATGCAACGCGCTGCGCATTTCGCTGCCGCGCCCGGCGCCCCCCAGCATCCAGCATCCAGCAAGCGACGAAAGTGTACTGGCCGGCCTCGGCCTGGCCGGACCGGTCCCGGCCGGCGACTGATCGCCCTAGCTACCCCTCTGCCGCGCCTAACCTGCTTTTGTCTCCATTTAAGTCGTTTTCCCCGGGCACCAATTGCGGCACGGCTCCTAACTAGTTACGGGGACCATTCCGTCTCGCCCCAGCCCCCCAACCCGACAGGCCTGTATTCTTTTTCTTTTTTTTGAAGCGTAACCCGAAGGCCTGTATAGCTGATCGCGGCCACAGGGCACGCCGCGGCGCGCCTTGTCATCGACGCAGGCTACGGGTAGGCGTACGTGCACGCAGCTCGCTCGCTGCACGTCCAGGTCCAGGCATGCAAGGGCACGGGCGGATTGCATTTCTGTATTGCTCGCGCGCGTTGGGGGAATCAATTCTGGCGCAGACCGCCCGCCGTCTAGCCCTGCCGGCTGCCGATGATCCTGCTTTGGCATGCTGCAGTCGCCTGCCCGGCCGGCTGGCCGGCTGACGCCTCTCTCAGTCTCAGCCTTGGCAGACGGCGAGTAGATAGCAACAAAGTTTTGAGGTATAGTACTGGCTTACCTAGCGCGGGACCGAAATCGGAAGGGACCTCGCGTGGCGTCAACGGTGGCAAGTCGCCGGTAGCAACCTTCCATCCTCAATAAAAATATCGATCGTTTCTAAACCTAGGACTAATTTTGTGGTCCGTGCAAACTCCTTCAATCCCGATTGGTGACACCAACAGAGATTAAAGCCTCTCTGAGCTTTAGTCTCGGTTGGTAACACCAACTGGGACTAAAGAGTCCCCCACGGGTAAATTTAAAAGGATAGCATCCCCTACTCTAGATGTGCCGTGTAGGTGAGATGGTAACGAAGCTATGCGCAAGGTAAGAGGTTGCGGGTTAGAATCCTACCCACCGCGCACGCGCATATTTCGCATGAAAAATCACATGGGGGAGCCTCCCGGGAATTTAGAATATTTTTTAGCGCAAAAACCCTTTAGTCTCGTTGGTATTACCAACCGGGACTAAATGTTTGCCGAGACTAAAGATGGGGACCTTTAGTCCCGAATAATTAGTCCCGATTGGATTTTCGAGATCTAAGCGTCTCTCCAACCGGGACTAACTGCGCACGCGCATATTTCGCGTGAAAAATCGCGTGACTTGCGATGTGCGCGTGGGGAGCCTCCCAGGAATTTAGAATATTTTTAGCGCGAAAAACTGTTTAGTCTCGTTGGTATTACCAACCGAGACTAAAGATGGGGATCTTTAGTTCCGAATAATTAGTCCCGTTTGGATTTTTGAGACCTACGCGTCTCTCCAATCTGGACTAACCGTGCACACGCATACTTCGCGTGACTTGCGACACGCACGTGGGGGAGTCTCCCAGGAATTTAGAATATTTTTTAGCGAAAACCCTTTAGTCCCGTTGGTACTACCAACTGGGACTAAAGGTTTGTGTTTAGTCCTGGATGAAAGATCCCGAACTAAAGATGAGGAACTTTAGTTTCAAATAATTAGTTCCGGTTGGATTTTCGAGACCTATGCGTCTCTCCAACCGGAACTGATGTTCAATTTTCTACAGTGTCCGTTCTCTGATAGGGCCGCTTCTTTGTGAAGGCGCACGAAACAGTGCACACCTAGCATCATGAACACCTGGATTGGAACTAACATGTCCGAGCTAGATTGTCCATGGGTAGTGCTCGATGGCGATTGGCGACAGCGTGCATAGCCAGAACCCAGAAAAGATTTTACGCAACGCAACACGCAGCGATGTGGGCAGTTAATCGGTGACCGAAGACGGTACTGTGGCACACTGTAACCCCCGGCGCACCGAACGTGTCGAAAGTTTGCGACCACACCGGCGGACAGGACCAGACCAGAGATACCAGACGGGACGACCACGTCATGCAGGCCGATCACTAGTTGGGCGCGGGCGCGGGGCGGGCCGGCCCGGTGGCCCACTGACTCTGCCGTCCACCACCGATCCCCACCACTCATTCCGGCCCTGCCCGCTTTTCAGACAAACAGTCGCTAGCGGCTACTGCTGCCGCTACTGTTCCCACAGCCTTGCAGAGAGACCAGACCAGCCAGAGAGAGAGAGAGAGGACGCCCCCTCGGCTTTGCTGCCCGGCCCTGCTCTGGGCTCGACGCCTTTCCCATTTTGCCCTTGGCCTGCGCCCATTCACGCACCCATCCGAAGCAAACCAGCCTCGCGCCCGTTGTCTCCCTCTGCCTGCCTCTCTCGGCTCGGGCATCATTCATCAATCAAACCGGGGGCAGCAAGCAACAGGCAACAACAACAGATCCGAGGCTTTCTCGAATCGGGCAGGTCCGTCAATCAAATCCGCCAGGTGACGAGCCGCTCTCACGTACCACCCGTCAAATCCAGCGCCGATCGTTGATCAGCTCGTCACATCGAGATACCGCACCCACATCCAGCCCCAGGGGGGGACCGAGCCGCCCGGCACGCCCCTATATAACCCTCCCTCCTCCCATCCCCGCTCTCCCGTGCTCATCCATCCATCCACTCTCGCCAAGGCAGGGCCTCCTTCTCCTCGCTGTGCTGCCCCGCAGTTGCAGAACACTTGCCTCGCTCTCCAGCGCGCGCCCGCCCAAGCACCGGAGAGCTCGCGCGGCAGGCACACCCGCCGGCCGGAGGGGGGGCTACGACTGTTCTGTGCAAGCACGGCAAAGCTTGGCGCGATGATGTCGTCGGTGCCGGAGGCGGCGTTCGCCATGGACCAGCACCTCGCGCCGCCGCAGTTGCAGACGGCGGCGGAGCAGGAGCAGCTCTGCTACGTGCACTGCAAGTGCTGCGACACCATCCTCGCGGTACGACGTACACGCACATGCCGGATTCAGGCATGGTTTTCCGACCGTTTCCGCCGCGACGAGAAAACTAACCCCTAGCCCGTACTGCTGCTGCATGCAGGTGGGCGTGCCGTGCAGCAGCCTCTTCAAGACGGTCACCGTGCGGTGCGGCCACTGCGCCAACCTGCTCTCCGTCAACCTCCGCGGCCTCCTGCTGCCGACGGCGGCGGCCAACAACCAGCTCCCCTTCGGCGGCCAGCAGCAGGCTCTCCTCTCTCCGACCTCCCCGCACGGCCTACTTGTATGTACTACTACATATATACTGTAACTTCGAATTCGCAGATGTTTTGGATCTGCACCCGTCTACAAACAAACCAATAACAATCTTCCTGCAGGATGAGATGATGCCGTTCCAACAAGCGCCGAGCCTGACGAGTGCTGAACCGGCGAGCGCTTGCGTGAGCACCATCACCAGCATCAACAACAGCTGCGGCGGCCGCAACAACGCGTCGGCCATGTCCATGGCGCCGCCGCCGCTGAAGCCTGCACCGCAGGAGCCGCAGCTGCCCAAAAGCGCGGCGTCCGGGAACAGAAGTGAGTGCCTCGTCGGTTCTCCCATTTTCCTCTTCATAGTTTTAGTGCACTAGCAATAGAGAAACGATCGAGTTAGTCGAGAGAGGAGAGCTCCACAGGCTGAGGGCTGCACATAGTTGACAGTTCTTGTGAGCACGCCTGCAAGCATGTAGCTTGATTCCTCTTGTCTCTCGAGACTTTGAGCAGTCTTTTTTTAGCCCACTATTTTTCTTCATAGAGGATTATATTTGAGAGGTCAAGAGCGAGATGAATAGTTTGCACGTCAGCCAAATAGTGCCTTCTGTATGTGTGATTCTTTTCACAGTACGTTCACGGTAGGCTCTTCCCAATCCCAGAGTTCAAAATTATTATAATATGCACAGTGCGAAAAAAAATAGACCAGAAATAAAGTGTTGAAATATGCAAGTGCTAAACACAGGAGATCCAACAGTGATCTTTAGGGATCGATAACAACATACGTACAGAACGTTGGCCAGTTTGCCCACATGTTATCTGACACTATTTGATGTAGTTTTCTCAGTCTTTGCAAAATAGGTTTGTTCATCATCTGTTCTACTGTTGACTCGTGTGCGCGTTTTCTGCAGCTGCAGAGAAGCGGCAAAGAGTTCCTTCGGCATACAACCGATTCATCAAGTGAGTTTATTAATCGTTAATTTCAGGAACAAGTTAAGTTTCCCCCTTTAGCATCATGCATATATATTTGATGAGCTTGCCACTCATGCGTTGTATGTTGGCCTTGTAATGCATAGAGATGAGATCCAGCGCATCAAGGCCAGCAACCCGGACATCACTCACAGGGAGGCTTTCAGCGCGGCTGCCAAGAACGTAACTCACTCCTCTCTTTTTCTCAAGCGCAACCGATCTTCTCATAGTCCAGATTTAATTTGCAGTGTATGTAGACTTGGTATTGACTGTTCGATTCTTCCTGTCTATGCATCAGTGGGCCCATTTCCCACACATCCATTTCGGTCTCATGCCGGATCAGGGCCTCAAGAAGGCCTCTATGCAAAATCACGTAAGATCTTAACGAAGACCTACCAAACCCTAATCATACACTGCTACTGTGTAGAGTAATCTGAACTCTAAGCCAACGCACTTATGCTGCCTGATGAGCAACACTTTTTTTTTTAATTTCTCTTCCTGTGCTTTGTAGGAGGGAGGTGAATGCATGCTTTTCAAGGATGGCCTCTACGCCGCCGCCGCCGCCGCAGCATCTAGCATGGGCATTGCTCCCTTCTGATCTTCACGGACCGGGATGATCGACAGAGTTCTGCCTTTGTGCATCTAGCAATAGGGCACAGCTTAGTGTTTCTGCCTCGTTCCCTCGATATCTTGTTGCTAGCTAGTTTAGCTTTAATGTTTCCTCCGGAGGATCTGAAACGTATCTCTCAGTAACCGCATGTCGGTATCTATGCGTACTCTTCTTCTTCTAGTTCTGCTTCCGTTCCGTTTTTTCAGTTTTTCTGTAACCTGGACTCCTGGAGAGGTTGACATGTGCGTATGCTGCCTCTTATATAATATGGACATAATTCTAGCTGGATCTTTGGCTGAGCCTCTTTGACTTTAGCTTTTCCTAGTGTTCACCTCCAATCCTTCGGTCACAGAAACATATACAATTTTATTCTGCAAAAAATACAAGTAGGAAAGCTTCAAAAGGCAGTATAATAATGGCTGTAAATATCTTTCTGGAATACTAAAATAAAAACATGGAAAAGTCATAAATAAGTATTTTCAGGATTTTTTAATAATATTACAATTTATTAATTGGTCCTCGTAAATAGACTACTAAAGACGAAGTTGCTAAAAATTGTGTTTCTAGACCTTAGTTCACAATTTCGGCAGTATATAGAACATGTAGTATTTATTTATGCATAGCAAAGTGACTTTCTATAGATATGGTGAGGGCACAGTACCTCGAGGGCCATACCTACAGGGCAAAAGGTGACATAATAAGTCGAGGGTGGCGCTAAGAAACAATACGGACGAACTTGCACAATACACGATCATGCTTTAGTGTGTATAGAAAGTAAGTCTAAATTTTGTTAAGGAAGTTAAGTGGACAGAATGGATTGGTGAGAGGAGCAAAATGGACTTTTACCAATGTAAAATACATCCACCAGTTCGTTGCCAACCCTTGTGGCTACTTCTTTTTGCATCATTAGACATAATTTTGCAGCTTGCTCAAGCTCATCTACGTTTGGGATCAGCTTGGGAGGAACCAACATGTGGCCTATATATTTTTCACCCATATATATCGGTCATTATGTGCTTTTGCAGCAATAAAATATCAACAAAAACAGTGGTTGTGTAATAGAGAACAAGGGCAACGGTCAATCATGGCAAAAAACCGTCTATATCTTTATTGCCTGCCTACTTACAAAGGTACACGTAGCTAGATCGAGCTCGACTTCAAAGCCGGACATATATTTGGTTGGTGTCCAACTTTCATTCTACTCTTGAAGATTGCTAGAAAACATGTGACGAACATAGTAGCGGCTCATAGCAAATCATGTAAAAAATGTGGCACGAATGTGCTGGGTGCACCCGGACATAGAAAAAATTCATAATCTCTTCTCATCTCTAAATTTTTACCATGTTAAATTAAACGCCCACATATACTATAAAGGTGCCGCACCCACGAACGAGCCTGGTGTGATAAGCAAACACAACAAGCCGCTAATTTAGAACGCATATCCAGCGTCCCCAAAGCCATATCCATCTTCTTGGCGAACCGCCGTGACGAGTCCCTTTCCCCGGAAAAGTACGTGCCTATACCCCCCCACGACGACAAGAAGACAGTGCTCCACACAAACATACAACGGCGCCACGCGGGTGCAGTGCGGGCGCGGGTGCGCGGCGTAGGAGCAAAGCAAAGCAAGCAAAGCGTCTCGTTGCGCGTGCACGGCAGGCGCGCGGCCGGAGAGGAGGCGGCCAGCCTCTCTACAGCGTGCCGCCTAGATCCGGCGCTAGCTGACGATCAGAACTGAGGCAGCAGGCAGGGGGGCAGGCAGCAGGCGCAGAGCACTGGCAGGCTGCGCGCGGCTGCCACTGCCAAAGCCTGTGCGCGGCGCAGGCGGCAGGCCGGAGGAGTCAGTCAAGGGCGCCGGCCGGCCGTCCGGCCGTCCGCGTGAGGTAACAGTTTGGGGAGACGAGCACAACCAGGCCAGAGGCCAGGCCACTGCTAGGCCCGGGGCGGTTTCGCTCCCGCTGCTGTTAGCCCGGGCACAGCTAGCGGCTGCTGCGCTGCACGCGGTGCGCTGCCTCTGGCGCAAGCGCAATTATGGAGGGAGCCAGGAAGGAGGCTAGCGAGCGATGTGATGGAACCCTTTGCGCACCAGCATCTACAGGCTACAGCTACAGGGATATAACGGTGCGACCATCTGCGTATGTCCAGAGCTAAGCTTGCCTTAGCTGCACTGTTGCGACCTAACCCTAGCCTCTTCCCCCCGGGCCTGCACTCTTTCCCCCTCTGTCGCGTGCTGTTGCTCTCATCTGTCCACTCGCCACCCGCCGGCCCGGCCGGCCCCGTCCCAGGAGTACTCCACTCCTTCCCTCCGATCCCATAATTTTAGAATTTCAGGTTCAAAATTTATCTCAAAACAAGTGCACATATTTAGCAATGGGACCATCCAATTCTACTATTTTCTCTCCTCCCAAAATACAATAATTACATCTTTATAGCGGGTATATATCTCACCAACATTTTCACCTAAACTCTAGAAGTGCATTTATTTTGGGACGGGGAGTACTCCGATTCCGGTTACATGCATGGGATGGAACCGATGAGGGAACGGCGCTTCATCGGTTTGATATGATCGCGGTTTGGTTTTCCCTCTCATGGGTCAATGATTGCTGTGTTCCCGGTTGCCGTGTTGCCAGCACAGTTCGCGCGCGGCAGCATCGGAACTGTCACGTCGATACGATCGCCCCCGGCCGTGTGGAGTGTGGACGACACCAACGCGCGTCCGCCGCCGGGCCGGCCACTGTTTCGATCGACCCCAGCAGGTGCCTTGGCGCTTTCCGCCGCGCGATGATGGCCTATGACGAGCCGTGTCAAGAAAATAACTGGAGTACTGTAGTACGTAGCGGTGTAGTACTGACATTTCCTCTCGCTCTTATCCAAGGATGCTACCGTGTTTTGTTTTTTTTTTAAAAGGATGCTACTGTGCACGCGACGGGTATAAATGTATAATGGGAATGATATGGGAAGGTAGCCAGTAATATGTTAAAGAGAAAATGGCTTTGCGGAGCATCTGATCAGGTCATAGAATCGATATGACAGTTTAGATTGGTCGGCGTTCCATGTCAGTGCTGGCTAGCTCGCATATCGTGTCAACTCTGAACTGTTCACAGTTTTTAGAGACGGTTACCAGTTCTTCTAGAGATGGAATTTTTTGCGGATTCTTTTGACACGGATATTTTACGGTTCTATACATTTTACAGTTTTAGTGAGAGGGAGACTGGGAGAGGCAGGGAGCTACGACTACAAGACTTGCCTTTTTCCTAACAGTCTTCTATTATAAAGTGCCCAACAGTGATAGCGCATTTGGTTCAATAGCTGCAAAAACTGTGGGCAATGAGTTTGTGGGGGGTTTACATTGTTGGTAATTACCAAAATTGTAGGAAAAGATGGTAAATTATACAACAAATACTGTTGGACATTTAGAAAAATATATAAATGATGCTAACACTGTACTCTTTTGTAGTGCTATTCCAACCCTGAGAAAAACGCAAGAGAAATTATTCCAATCCGGAATGTTATTCAACGCAAATGGTTGCTTTTATGGGCCGAGTTAGTATTTGCATATTGGGCCTTTTCAAGTTGGACTATCCAGCCCGATGAAAAGTTACCAACCAGGATCACCTTTTGGAGAAAATTATTAGGGATGTTTGCCACACTCCAGAAAAATTAGGACCTTGTTTAGTTGGCCAATTTGGGAGATGCAAAATTACTGTGCTAGCACTGTAGCACACTGTAGTGTTTCGTTTGTATTTGTGAATTATTGTCCAAATATTGACTAATTAGGCTCAAAAGATTCCTCTCGCAAAGTACAACAAAACTGTGCAATTAGTTTTTAATTTCATCTACGTTTAGTACTCCATGCATGTACCGTAAATTTGATGTGATGGAGAATCTTCTTTTTGCATAGTGTCAAAGTTGGAAGTTGGGGGATAACTAAACATGGCCTAGCTCTATTTCACCAACTCTAGAAAACTAGCAGTCAAACACGTCTAGCTCTAACAACTCCAGCTCCAGAAAAAAGATGGAGCTAGAAGTCATATCCATATTTTTTATGAGACTTCCTTGTGAAATTGGTGGTTATTTACCCACCGTGGCCACTCAAAATTGGTGGTTATTTACCCACCGTGGCCACTCAAAGCACAAGCTTAGGTCGGATCGACAAAAGAAAAAAAAACATCGAGGAATCCAGTCGACCCCCTCATTCCG
This sequence comes from Setaria italica, assembly GCF_000263155.2. Taxonomy (NCBI): domain Eukaryota; kingdom Viridiplantae; phylum Streptophyta; class Magnoliopsida; order Poales; family Poaceae; genus Setaria; species Setaria italica. The sequence continues at coordinate 25,934,431 of NC_028456.1, read as the reverse complement.
TCGCCGCCTGCCTCCCGCGAACCCTAGCGGCGGCGCTGGTCGCCTTGGCCGCCGCCGGCCAAGTCCCCGGCGAAAATGGATGGCGATGGCGACCCTCCTCCACCCAATCCGGTGATTCCTTCCTTAGCTCCTCCAACCGGCTCGATTTGTCCTCCGCCCATATCGCTCAGAGACAACTCGCGCTGGGCCATGGCGGCCTTGATGGCCTTGAGTCTCGTGGCGTCGAGCGGCGGCATGCTCACGCTCGCGTTCCTCTGCAACAAGGCGCTGCTCCCCGTGAGGGTCCCCATCACCATCACGCTCACGCCGCCCGTCGCCAGGGCCCTCAGCCGCTGGAGGCTCGTCAAGAGCTGATCTGTGAGTCCGTCCACCGATTCGGATTCTCTGCAATTCTAGGATCAGAGCAAAAACTGATGCAACCTTCACCTACTTGTAGAATGATGTGACTGTTGTTTAATTCGAAAGAGTTCCTGTTGAATAATGGTGCTGTGAAGCTGAATTCTGTTCTAGACAAACATGAAATTGGAGAGCAACAGATCAATTTTTTTGGCCTTGTTAGTGATACTGTCATTTGTCAATCTGTCGTTATACATGGTATTCACCATAACTGAGTGGATTTCTGTAACAATTATCTTTGGGTCATAGCAATATAATGCTCCAGATGTCTATGTTTACCTCTTTTTTATAGTGTCTGGGAACTATTTAGTTGATGTCCAACAAACCTTCAGCCATCTATTGGCCAATTTTATTCCTTTTATGTAGTTTTATGCAGAGTTTACGGGGATGAGATGCTTGCATGACCAGAGCCCAAAGACCGAAAATGCTGTAAAGTACTCGTGCTGCTGCGTTGTGCTGCAGATGCGTTTGTTAAATTTTGTATCTTATCACGGATGAAAGCCTTGGAGCAAATGTCTCATTTTATATCATGCCATGCTCACTGTTGAGCTAGTTTTTATTTTTTCCCCCGAAGTACTGTAGTGATAGTACTGTAGCACGTGACAAAAAATAAAATAAAAACTCTCCAAAATGCTTAAAACACAACCAACCATCCACCATGGGCAAAATAGAACATTCCCACCAAATCCTTATATTTCTGGAGCTGGAGCACTACAATTTGCCAAACACGTATAGCAGTTCCATATTTTTCTGGAGTTGGTGGAGTGGAGCTGGTAAAGTGTGGAGCTGGTTTTTGTGACATTAAACTAGGGCCATACAGTTTTTGTCACTTTATTTTTTTAACCTGATGAGACTCATGAGGAGATGGTCTGTGAGATATTAGTTGATGCACTAGTAAAATGAAGAGAGAGAAAACGTTACACAAGTTTCTTGAAGCGCATTATTCATGCAATAGATTAATTATTGTTGTCCCAAAAATTACACTTGTCTCTTCCATCTTCTCAATTTGTTGCTTGTGCGCTAGTTCCAGAGGAAGAGCTAGAAAGAAAACCAAATAATTAAGCAATACTGCTCTACAAATGAGTTCATACACAGGCACATCTGCCTGTCGCTCTACTCATAGAGAACTCGCTGAATACGGCCGGATGTAGGCGGAGTTGAGCTGCCAGATCTTGACGGACTTCGCGGTGACGTGAACGTTGGTAGCGTTGTTGAAGAGGAAGACGCGGGCGGAGTCGTAGATGGCTCTTGTAGGGTACACGCGCGACGTGATGCACGTCCGTCCGCCTTGCGCAAAGCTCTCCACGATGGAGTGATCAACCTGTAAAGCGATACGCAATGTGATGAACGAGTGTTCATTAATAATGGCCAATCCATAATACTAATATATACTGGCATATGAACACGGGAGTTCTTTTACGCTACATAATACTACTGCTCAGTGCTATAGTATAGAGAAGATTTAACCTTTGGGTAATTTAATAATTATTACTCCCTCCGTTTCAAATTGTAGGTTGTTTTAGCCTTCTTATGTGCATAGTTTTTACTATGCTATGTGCATGTAATATCTATGAATCTAGAAAAGCCAAAACGACTTATAATTTGAAATTGAGGAGGTACGTTGTAAAAGTGAGATTCCAAATAGAATGATCTTGTAAACTTTATACCAGTGTCAAAAAATATCATAGTGATGTCATTTGTGTTCTTATATGCTAATATACTACAGGTGAAGGTGAAGTTTTTAATAATATACAATTAATCTTGACCATCGGATATTTTATACTAGTTATTTTCGAACACTAGTATAATCTAATATCGTGTCCCGTAAAAATGCTCGCTGGGGTATTGGCTTAACACGGCAAAGACTTACCAGTATTCTTACTGACAGATTCTCCCCGTTGAGCACAGGTACCACGCTTCCGTAGACTCTCTTAACCAGATCGTTCGCCTTCGAGCCCCTTGGATATTAAACAAACAAGAATTAACAAAAAAATGTAGCTAGTGAGGCTTCAATGGCATGGAGTCTATAGTTCACAAGTGCGCGTCGTAAGTACCTGAGCTCGTCCTGGCAGAAGAAAGTCTTGAGGCTGCCGTCCGTGCCCTTGACAAGGTAGAAGTAGACGGCGGTCTGCTCCGACCGGTCCTCGTCCGCAAGCACGAGCAGGCCGAAGGGCCCGAGCATGCCCCGCCCCGCCGCGCCGGCGCTGGTGCTGCAGTTGAACCCCACCTCGGCCTCCGTCACGGCCTCCACGGCCGCCGCGTCCACCTCGAACTCGGCCTCGATGTCCAACTGATCGATAATGCACGTACACGATCAGCTAGCGAGCTAGAGGAAACGATATATCGAGAACGTGAACTCGCTGCTGCTGATGTTTGCGGCTCGGGTGTGATGTTACCTGTGTCGCCTTGCCGACGTCGAGGGGCACGACGGAGCCGTGGCCCAGCGCGACGCCGCCGAAGCTCTTGCCGCTCATCCGGAGGTTCTCCACCTCCACCACGGGCCACTGGAGCAGGTTGCTGCCGGTCTTCGTGTCCAGGAGCACCGTCCTCGGGATTGACTGCACGTGCATGACGTGGAAAATTTAAAATGGGACGTGCGTGGTAATTAGCAAGAAGCCGATTCATGCTTTTCGTGCGCATCCGTGCATAATCTAGACAGATCGTGGCTCCAAGAAAAGTACAGCCCGGGCAATGAGTTGGTGAACTGCAAACGTGGCCACTGACCTACCCCGATCTGAGGGGTGATGGTTAAAAGAAAACAAAAAAAATATCAGTTAAGTTTATCAATTCCATTCTTTACAGGCAGACATTAGCTAGGGCGCATTTTTCCAGACCAATTTGTTCAATTATTTCGGATCAATTATATTCATGTTGCAGCCGGGCAAAGACAGTGACTCTAGAACGACTTGAACCCAGTTCTGGAGGCAGCACCCAAATAATTTAAGCTTAGCGTGCAGAAGCTAATATGCCCTCCACGCCTTCAACAGCATATCGGCAATGACGATTTATGTTGGAAAAAATAATGGTAACGGCGACAGCTTCACGTCCATTATCAGTGATATATCATTATGCACATGCCCACTTAATCGGAAGAAGCAACCCTTTGAAAAGTTCAGTTTGAAGAGTAGCCCTCCAGAACTCAATTCTCAACTCGCCTTTTGCGTCAACTAATAACAAAGCACAAAATTGAAGTACGCCAGACAGAGACAAATAACTCTTCTACTCCACTCTTCAATATGGCTGTTTTTTTTTTTTATGAAAACTCACCTAGCTCCCCTAAGTTGATCTAATTTTTTTTTCTCAAATATGATTGTATCCTCACGGGGGGCTTTGACTCCAGCCCTCCTGCTAGCCTGCTACGCTGGACGAGACGTGGCAGCAAGCTAATCCGAGTATCCGACCATGCCTGCTTGCCTCTCTCGGCCAATCAGGAAGCAGGTCACGGTCGCACGCACCAGAAAAATATTTCCCCGATTCGCTTACGCCATCGCGCGGTCGCGCCCGTGTTGTTTCTCGCGTGTCCATTGGGCGACAGGAAATCGCCGTCGTTGGGCCCTGATTTTGGCCGGGCGGGTTGATTGCTTGCGAGCGAGATGGGTTGGACTGTTTGTTGTTGGAGGGATTAAACAAATCGGATCGTGGAACTCGTTTCGGATAAAATGGCCGTGCCAGGGCCCACGCAAAAGATTATCGGATCATACCCTCCCTTTTATTTATGGTTTCGATGATCCAGATACAGGAAGAAAACTCTAAAGACGTACCTATTACAGCAAAATTCAAAATTACGTGATTCACCTTTTCGAAAGTCTAAAGTTTTGTAAGGTATAGAGTTTCCAGTAAGTAAGGAAACAAACCCGTTGTCAGAATTAATTAGTAGTGCTGTCATTATACGTAACCCGTCCTTCCCTATCGCAAAACCAGCCTGAAGTACGTTACGTGACACCATCACCCATCATAAGGCAGCCCAAATCATCAATTTACCAGCTGATTATAATAGCCCCCCCCCCCCCCCCCCACCCACCCAAAAGAGAGAGAGAGTTATCAGATCAATATTACTACGTACCTGGAGGGACGCCCAGCCCTTGAGGATGTCCGCGCGCTCGCTGTCGGTCTCGCCGACCCACCCCCACAGCACACGCCGCCGGAGCACGGGGTCGTAGAAGGTCTTGGAAGCGTAGAACTTGCCGTAGTCGTACCGGAGTCCGATCCCGACGTCGTTCACCGTGTCGTCGGGGGTCCAGGTGTCCGCCGCCGCGTCGTAGGTGCCGATGGCGTAGTAGTCGTGCTTGTCGTCGTCGAGGCTGGCCTTCACCACGTGCTTCACCCCGGGGCCCGGCGGCGCCGAGGTCTCCAGCCCGCTGTTCTCACCGGCGCCGCCGCTGCCGGTGGCCACCGGGTAGAAGTCCACGCACTCCCACATGCCAGTGCCGGGCACGACGTGCATCAGCGCCGGATCCGGGTCGTAGCGCACGAAGTCCTCCGTCCGGTACACCAGCGCCAGCCCCGCGTGGCTCCGGTCCTTGGACCCGATGGCGACGCGCCACGCCGTGTCGTTGGGCACCCGCCACGCCGTCGTCGGGTCGCGGAAGTCCTTGAGCCCGATGCCCGGCGGCGGCACCAGCACGGGGTTGGCATCCGACTTGACCCACTCCCGGAGCAGCGGGTCCGAGGGGTCGGCCGGCTCCGCCAGGTTCTGCACCTGCACCGAATCCGCCGTGGATCCCGTGTAGAGCATGACGATCCGGCCGTCGGGAAGCCTCGTCGCCGACCCGGACCAGACGCCGTTGGCGTCGTACCAGTGGTCGGGCACCATGGCCAGCGGCAGGTGCAGCCAGTGGACGAGGTCGCGCGACACGGCGTGGCCCCAGGTGATGTTGCCCCAGACCGCGGAGTGCGGGTTCCATTGGTAGAAGAGGTGGTACCAGCCCTTGTGGTACAGCGGACCTGCACGAGGGGGTAGCGGCACGTGCCGAAACGTGTCACGGTTCACGACATCAATACGAGCGCGAAAGCTTTCGCTAGCTGATGGGGATCGCCAATAATGCCATACGATACGATTAGTACGCGCGCATCAATGCGACCCGTGGAATGCTACGAACCACGAAGAAAAGCATGCTCGAGTTCACATGTGAGATCGATATATGGCCGATCAGGGCCAACAACTTACCGTTCGGATCTGGAGAGGCCGGCCGGTCGAGGAAGATGAGCAGATGACAGATCGGGGCAGCGCCATGTGCACGAGGCGTCCGTGACAGGAACGCGAAACGGAGTTAGCGCCAGATCGAGAAAAAGGAAACGATCGCGTGAATCAGAGATGGCGACGGGCCTAACCGTTCATCCAGTTCTTGGGGGGCTGGAAATGGAACGCCGTGCGCTGCCACGCCAGCATCGCGTTGGTCCAGGAGTAGTCCCGGAGCGCGCCGGCGCCGCCGAGGAGCGGGGCCGTCGACTTCTCGGACACGCCCTCCGCCACGCCGCGGGTGGCGGCCACCTCCACGACGCGGCCCGCGGCGGCGGCGACGTCGCCGCCAGCTGGCGGCATGACGACCCGCTGCCCGTTGTCGACGTGCTGCGACGCGAGGATCGTGACCACCGCGAGGACGAGCAGGAGCACGGCGGAGACGACGGCGGGGAGAACGGTCGAAGACGACGGGCGCCTCTGCCCGGCGCCGCCGGCTGGGGCCGCAGCACGCCGAGGGTCGGTCGCCGGGAGCAGCGGCGAGCGAGCGGCGCCCTCCAGCATCGCCGGATCAGCAACGGGCGGGATCATGGCTGCCTCCGGAAGCACCAGGCCGGCTTCCTGGATATCTAGGGTTCAATTGCTTAATGGTAGAGGAGACCGAGGCATGCAATCGATGGCAAAAGGAGCTTTATGTTGTGGCTGTCATGGAGCTGTTCATACGCAAGGGAAGTCTGAACTCTGAACGAGAGATGCGAACGCGAGAGAGAGGTGGAGCGTTGGAGCAAAGCTAGCAGTATTTATAGCCAGCCAGGCTTATTTGGAAGGACAGAGACGATGTAGTCTGGCGGAGACACTCTTTGCCAATCGTCTGGAAGCCAAGCGCGGCTACCGTACCGGACGAATCGGGCAAGAAAAAAGAAACCGCGCCCCTCTCTGTCGTCATTGGCCAGCCGAGTGGATAGGAGGCCGAGTCAGCGAGACCATGGCCCGATTCTTGTGGGTCATAGAATCGACAGAACAGCGTAGAATATTGATATCCTTAAGCTAGCGAATTCAAAACTTAGTGCCCAAAGTCTACATGAATAGAGACTTGAGGGAGCTGTATTATTTATGTTGATTACTACCTCTGTCCTCAAATATATGAGATTCTATTATAAACTTAGATACTAGTACTATTTATCCAAGTGTATACATGGAATCTCTTGTGTTTTCAGGATGAAGGTAGTACCGCAAAATTATGCATAGAGATTTTCCAGAGCCGAGACATTCCTTTAAACGCAAAACATTCTGTGGCTAATGCTGGCGCAAAATTAATAAGCTTATGTGGTAAGAAAACGGCAATCCACAAAAACATGATAAGCCTAATGTCATTGGCAGTTACGTTTGAAGGCCCATCCAATGAGGCTTCCCAAGCCTAGTGGTGCATGTGGAGCCATAGGAAAAATAGGTGGCACTATCAGGATGTCATTACTCCAGATTATACTTCCCATCCCACCGGGTGGTTGCCATTATGAGTAATGAAGTAGCACGTGATGATCGCTAGGGTAAAGTAGGATGGAGGAACAACACTTAGATGCAATCAAGGCCCAAGATGCCCGAATAACGATCCTAGTACAATAATAACCATTTAACGAAACACTACTCCGTGTAATTGTTCATTTGAATTTGCTTAGATTCAACTACGTATGGCATAACTATATAATTATTATTGGAGTTGTTTGACCACACCAGTTCAAGTGCATCAGTTTATTAAAATTCCTCACAACTCACGTAAACTTTTGACAACGGGGTTTAAATTTTTTAAATTAAATGATTTTTCCAATCCAAAGGAAAAATTTTATCTATATTGCAAAAATCTGAAAAAATCTTGAATTTCAACTCGACAAAGCGTTTTTTCAAGTTTTTGTGCTTACCTTTCAACCCACGAATTTGAACTGCGTATGACAGATTTTTCAACAGCTAAATTAAAATTTTTAAGCGGACAGGCCACATCGATGAAAATTATGCACGCCACCCTTTGAACAATTGTTAATAAGACGATAAACAAGCTTAGTTACAGAAACTATGAGGCTTTTGCTAAATGAAACTTTTGACTGTGAGGCTTTTGCTCAGTGGCAAAAAGGCGATCTTTGCTGGTAGATTATGTCTATTTGCTGGACGGCACAGTTCCTCATCTTTCAACTAAGATCCATTTTCTCAGCATTTGCTGAATGATACTAAAAAACATGTCCCCCAACAAGTATCCACGTAATTTGATACATAATTTGATATGTGACTGTCAACCCTGTCAATTTCTGCCAGCCATGCATGTGGGAAAAACTCCTTTCCCCGATAGCTACTCCATACCATGCGTTGGCTGTTTTCATTTATTGATTCTGTAGGTCTACATTTCCACATGTGTTGCGCTTGATGAGATAGATGCAATCAAATAAGAAGCTGTCTGTGTGATAAGACATCGAAAACGATCGTTTGCTGAATTATTTGACTAAAAAAATGGTCCACTATTTTCTGAAGACACAATTGGAGTGTCTTGTGAAGGGTTCTTTTCAAACTACTATAATTTTTTATGTACAGAGTGTCCGGGCCTAAAAATATTATCCACATCTTTTACTTTGCTGAATAAAAATATTACCAGTTGTTTTTGTTTCGTACGTCGTGCTTCCTACCATCGAGTTTGTGCTTCACTCCAAAGCAAAACGCGCGAAGCTTGGATAATAGGATGAGAATTGAGACAAGCAACTCGAGAGATGTTGTAATTGTACGTACGTATAGGTTGTGCATCTGCTTGACCACTTGGTTTTCTGATAATATAATTTAAACGGACACTTTGTGTGTAAGATCCGGCGTAGAAACTCGCAGACGATCGATTATTCCGTCGTGCGGTCATGGGATGGATCAAGCAACAATTCTGCGAGTGTATTTTTTTATGTAGAAAATTGTGCGAGCTAGCTGGAGAATTCAAGAGAGAGATGAAGCTGAGGAGGTGACTATCTGAAACAAGCAACTGTGCCAAATCAGCCGGTGGAGCGAGCGGATATACACGAGATCCGCCGGGTCATCGCGCGTTCGTGATCGATCAAATTAAGCCGCGACAGGAAACGGATCGGCCTAGCTGGACAGCCAAATTATTAGGTGCTGCGGTCAGGTGTATTTCGTGCGACGTCCTGTCCAAGTGTTCGAATCGAACTGGGAATTTAATACGTAGACAGCTTGGGAGTTGGACATGGATGGATAGGAATTGGATGATGTGCAGTAAACACAGCACCGATCGATCGATGTGTGCTTGTGGGCCGCCGACCGGTCTCCTCCCATCCGGCGACGACGACGACCCTGCCGGTGGTCGGTGGCCAGCGTCCACCAATGGGACGATGCACTCCTTGTCATTTGACAAATGCTGCGATGTAACGTGCCGATTTTGAAATCAACCCAAGAAGAAAGGTTCATGAGCCGACGATGTTATTGTGGAGTAGACAAGTTAATTTGCATGTGCTCGGGAAGCTCTCGTCTACGATTAAACGATGCGTGCGTGCCAAGGACCAAGGTGGTGGAACCATATGGCTAGTCCAAGTCTCGTCGTGCCACCCGATCGATCCCCCCATCGACCGCTGACGACGACGACGTGTGGACATCTGTATCTGCCGGTCAAGTCTGCAGGTTATGCGTTGCACGAGGCAAAAAAGGCCATGAGGTCGCGGACATGTCCCCAAGTCCACGGATAGGCACCGGACAATAGAAAAATTAGACGAAAACCTTGATCCTGCGTGGGCAACCGTGACACGAAAAGTTCCGAGCCAAGCAATGAGGTAATCCGTTTCTGCCGTGCACATCTTCGGTTTGTTTCCAGTTCCACTCCATGCATGGCGTCAATTCTTCCATGTGGTTGAGCCGTATGGACCGACAAGTAGCCGTGTACGAACGCAACACATTCCACCCGACATTCAGACCTGCCTGCCGGTTTCGTCAAGTTCTTGATGCTTCGTGGCTCACGGTTTGCTGAAACTCCCGGGGAATGAAACCGTACCTTGCTACGGCTAAGTTTCTTGGCGTGTCAAGTGTCGTTATTACGAGGTAATCCTGTCCAATCATCGCAAATACAAGTGGGAATTGAACTTGCCACCTGCCACGCGGTGGTGGAAAAGTTTCTTCAATTCATCCTTGGCATATTTCTCTATCATAAGCATTCAGCAGCTATATTTTATACACGGTTGACCAACATTATAGTACCACAGGTCACAGAATAAACACCATGCTTTTCAATGAGGTCCCGTTTGGATCATTGGAATTGAATTCCATTCTAATAATCATAATTTAGATACAAATTAATTAAGCTAATATAATTGTATGTGGAATATATTAGTATATTATTGTTGGTGATATGAGAGAGATACTTATGTGCTGCACTTCTACTATAGGGAAGCGAGTTCAAGAGCGTGCTATAAGAATTGAATTCCATTCTAATAATCATAATCTATAGAATCGATTTCCATCTCACACCCTATGAATTTAAGATAGACTTATATCTAAACTTTGAAAGGTTGTGGAATGCCACGTTCCAAGATAAATTAGCCTACTCCATTAAGTAGATTCTAATTCCTTCGAATGCCCTATCCAAACGGGGCCTAACAAAAATTAACATTCTATTGTCGCAGAGCCAGCCGCAGAAACCTGCTCAGTGAGCCCAACCCGGTAGCAGTCAGTGGGCCTAAGCCCATTAACTGCTACATACATTTCATGGGCCATGGAATCACACGGCGAACCAACAAAACCAAGCCTTCGGCTCTGACGACCGACACGTCGGCGGCGGCATCCCGGACCCCGAGCCGGCCGCCGCGTCCTGGAGCAGTGCTGCTGAGCCGGTCAAGTCCAACCAGCGTCGGGCGGCGCCCCACTCCCACCTAACCCGGATCAACCCGCGGTAGGCGCCATGAGGAAGACCTTCTGCTTCGGGGGCAGCCGCGTGGCCAAGAGGATATCGGAGCGGGCGCCGATGTCCGACGGGTGCGTGTTCTGCGACATCGCCCGCCGCGCCCCCACCTCCACCACCGCCCTCCTCTATTCCGTTCTGTACCACTGCTCCCATCACCACTGCCGATCTAGTGCTGGTTTGGCTCCTCAAAATGCTAACCCCCTTTTATTTTTTCTCCCTTGTGCGCAGGATGACAAGGTCGTTGCGTTCCGGGACATCAACCCGTCGGCGTTCAGGTACTTTTCTGAGAATTTGTTCGTTTGTACAGCACCCTATTGATTGGAGTGGTCTTGATGTCGGGTTACGTGTGATCAGACGAACTAGGGCGGCTTGTGTTCATTTCGTCGAACACCTGAAACAATGCATTTTAGGTTGAATTGGCCATCTTTAACAGAGTAGGGGAAAGTGGAAGTATCCGATTGGAGCTTATTTTTTTCAGTGCTAGCCTGCCACGTTCTGTTTGTCCACTTGAATTGTTTGTCTTAAGCTTGTAGCTTGGTCTCTTGCAGTCTTGCTGTCTAGTATTACTGTGTATCCTGAATCTATTCGGGGGTTGGCCTTCTAAGCACCTTATTTTTTCATATAGATTGATAGATTATGTCCTCAATGTTTTCGTTCAGTTTCACAGACATGCATAAAAAAATGATGCTGTTCCTTATTGCTTAGAAGCTGGCAATACTTAGCCATCTATGCCTATCTCATCTCAGTTGTTATATGAGTTTGGGTGTCCTCTCGAACAATAGGTGCCTATACACAAGTCTTGTTCATTTTTATGAACTTCAGTGTACATGAGCAGAAGCATCACATTTTCTTGCAAGAAGTTGTCAGGAAAGGAATATTTGTCCAATACATTATCATACATTTTACTACCTTATTGAGATCAACATACTGTTTTCGTTGTAATTAGGTGTTTTAGTTTGCATGTACTAATGGCATAGTTGGTTTACAATTGAAGATCTATAACTTGTGAGAAGAAACATTGATGTGTGGTTGGTCACACTCCCACCGTCATGTACATGATGCAAAGTTATCACTAAAGATTGACCTCTTCCTGGCTGTTTGATAATTGTTTCATATGCTAGAGACAAATGAATTCAGGTCTCCTATTCATTGCCAGAAGAAGTTTTTGATTCATCATTACTATCTGTAGTACCCTATTTTCACCTTCTTTTATCCTTTTTTTTGTTTTGTTCTTGTTGAGTTTCATCTCTAGCCTCCCCCAACTTGCTTCCAAGTTGTTGTGTTCTGAGAGCTTGTACTTGCACATACCCAATTTATTTGCTTGAAGATTTGTTTTATAATGTATTATTCCTTGCCATGTTTGCAGGCACTATCTTGTCATACCCATTGATCATATACCAACTGTAAATAGCCTCCGCAAAACAAAAGATGATCACCAGTTAGGTGGGTAATCTCTGGCTTTTTCCATCATACGACTGGCTTTGCTACTGCAGTGTACTATGCATTATAATGCAACCCAGACTTGAGCTGCAGCATTTTTGTTGTTGTTGTTTTTTTCAGTCAGCCACATGGTGAAGGTGGGGAAAGACTTGCTCAATCAAGATGCTCCCAATTCTGAGGAACACAGGTATTGCCAAGAGGAGAGTATATCATCTGTTCTCCTGTATACTTTCAAAGCTGTTTCATATGCAGGCAAATTTTTTTAAAATTGCTTATATATTTCATACATATGTGACCTGCATTGTAGGCTTGGGTTTCATCAACCGCCATTTAATAGTGTTGATCACCTTCATCTTCATTGCCTCGCACTGCCATTTATGCCCAGGTAATTGAGTTCAGGGGTTGATGCTTTTGCTTTTTGAAATAGTGAGACTGATACTTTGAACCAGCCTTTAATTCCCATTTAAAATTATTTGCATGCTTCATATTACAGTTGGAGGCAAGTGAAATATACCCCTCTGGGACCTTTAGGGGGTTTTCTGGAAGCTGAAAAGCTATTGGAAAGGATAAAACCAGAAGCAGAAGTGTACAGTTAGCATCCATACTTTGACCGGTACCTGCTATTCCTGCTTTTATTGACTACTTTGTACTATTCTTTCTGGTCCGTATACTCTCTGTATGTGATGTGTTTATTTACATCGTTTCCTTTTTCTTAAATCTTGTGTCCTGATTTGTACTTATTGTGTTTTATGATCACTGTTTAGACTTCTGGAAATACAAAAGACTAGATCTGATATTTTAGAACTGAATGATCCTAGCTACTCTAGAGGTTGAACTGAGTTTTCATTCTGTGGTTATGTATTGAAATTTGAATAAGTGCCCATCAGCACAATATTAATGAGAAGTTACTCGGCGATTTTAATAGGTAAGAAATCATAACTTATCCCTTGTGCTTTGGTACCTGTAAATCTCAGTCAAACAGATACTGGTGAGCAAGCCATATAAATGTATGAGAAGAAACAGTTCCTTGGTAGAACTTTCTTGTTAAGTCAGGAAGTTAAGTATGGGGATGAATGCGATAAAGAACTTCAAACAGACCTGCTATGTGCTTATGACTCCACTGGTGTTCACTGAAGATCTCTTTGGTCAGCTCACATCAGGCTGGTATACTTGCTATTGCATCAAGCCTGTTGTATAGGGAGTTTCCTTTTAGGTCGGACAGTCCGTGGCTAAAAAAAGGCAAGACAATCTACCTTTGGATTTGGTTCATGGCATGTTGCAGTGTCATCACCATTGATTAGGCAGGTCGCAACTATCATATGATTGTTCCCAGTTAGCTATTGCTGTCTCATTCAATCTTGGAACTCGTAAAGAAATGCAGCTTGTGGACTTTGGTGTCCAGCTGAATGCATTATTGGAAGTACCACAGCATAGAGACCTTGTGGTAATGCTGATGGGCACGTAAACCTGCTCTCCTGCAGCAGTACTTGGGAAGCACCAACTGTTGTTTGCCCCCTTCTAACATCTCTTTTTATTGCATAATTGCCATCTTCCCTCTGCTGGGTCCCATTGTCTGCGGCTACCTGCTACAGGTCTGTTGCCTGGCTGCCAGTTTGTTTTTGTGTCTTATTGTGGCATGGATGCCATATGATTACTGCTTAATATAATTTCTATCTACTAGAGACTAGACTGCTACCAATGATCTTGTAAGCAAATGGGTAGAATTCGTCATGTGCCCATTCTCCGAAGTTTTTTTTTTCCCTGAAAAAATAATGTGGCTGCCTCTACCAGCTTCCATGACCAACGGGCCGGGCAACCAGGAAACCAGGTGATGATGACAGCTTGTATCCTAAAGTGATCGATAAAACAAATGGGTTTATCACTATATGATTGCAAGCAAACAAATACTCCCTCCGTCCCAAATTACTATTCGTTTTGACTTTTTTTAAATACTTATCTTTTGATATGCATGTCTAGATACATGGCTAAAGTGATATCTAGAAAAACCAAAATGAATAGTAATTTGGGATGGAGGGAGTAGTAATGATGTAGCCTCTTGCTTCCACTTTGGTCGAAGCGTGCGATTTAGCAAATTTTGCTTTTGTCGCAATTCTTAATGATCAACAGCACATAGTAGTGCTTCAGCAAAGCACTCAAGATTCAACCACGCCCGGTTGCAGAGTGCGTGTTCGGGTTTTTGATCATTATAAAAGGCTATCTATCATATATAGAAGGTGGCATGACCCACGAGCCAAATCCTGATGCAATAACAATGGTAAGATGACGAAGTTTTAACTCACATGATATGTGCTGTGCACTTCTGCTCCACTTCTGTGCACATCATCGGTTGCATGTGCATTCGCTCTCTTCCGTGCACGCAAAGTCGGACAGTCTTTGAAGTGACTGCTACGTCTCTTTTCTTATGCTGCTGCTGGGAGAATTTAGGCAGCATTTCAAGTCATATGCACCACTGCTACCTCGTGAATCAGAAGGTAAACGTGTCCCGAGCCCCAAACATTCCTCTAGGGGGCGATTGGTTGGCTGCAGCAGCCTCGGGTCAGGCTCCTGACCTGGCCGACGCATGCAACGGAGCCAGGCTCGCGGGAAACAGACTTCATCTGCGTTTCCCGCGAGTCCGTTTCCCGGGAGCTAGGCTCAGCCGGATGCAGGAGCGCGCTAGCTAATAGGTGATTAGCGTGTATTAAGTGATATTAGCGTTTTCTAAGGATGATTAAAGTTTAATAAGGTAAACTAAGAACTATTAAAATATATTTATGCAAGGTAAACATCGTAAGGATACTCAGTTACAAGATTTTATCTCATGCGACGTATCCTTATACAAGCAATCAAACAGTTTCTATTCATAACCTGGTTGGATAAATACATGCAACCAATCAAACTGCAGTTGCATTGCGATCTTACTTTGTCCCGCGTTTGGTTTGGAGATAGGTGGGACGGAGACATCCCTACGAGGGAATATACCCTCCAGATTCGGGATGCTCCTGTCTCACCAAAACGAGCGGACGGGGGCATCTCACTTTGCCCCCATCACGCGCCGTCCGCCATGGCCGTGGACGAGCCTGCAGCATCGCCGGCGGAGCTCGAGGGGAGGGGGGGTGGCGCGGCGAGCCCGCGCGGTGGAGTTCGAGGGCAGGAGCCGCTGAGCATGGTGGAGAAGATGAGGTTGGGAAAAAAAAAAAGAGGATGACATGTGGGTCCCACTAGAAACTGCAGCTAACGGTGTTACCAAAGCCATCCATCCCTCATTTTCAATCCATCGTACCAAACAAAGAATTAGGATGGACCCATCCCTCTTAACTAACACCAAACAGGGATGATCCTATTTCAAAGGATCGGCACTGTTCCATCCCTATTGTCTTCGAACCAAACACATCCTATGCTATGCTATGGTTCTCAGCTGCTTTTGCGTTCGCGGCTGTGGACACGGACCAGAGAGTAGTAGCAGCTCTAGCTTGCCTCTGCAGGGTCCCTCACTCCCTCCCTCGTCCTCTGCCATACGGCAGTATCCAGCTGTCCACAGCTGTTCTCCTCCGGGCAGCGTACGACGCATATCGTGAGGAGGGCAAAGCAGGACAGCAGATGAGCTCATGAGCAGACCCTCGCCTCTTCTCTCTTCTCGTGTCCAGATGTCCTTCACCGAGAACCCTGCTGCCATGGTCATGGAAGCCCCCACCCGGCCACCCGCCGCCGTATGCGAGTCCGTGTCATGGACTCATGGTGGCCTGGGAATCCGAGACAGGGGGAACGCGACGGAGGAGGGAGGTGACATTGTGACAACGTCCTCGCTGTCTCTGAGCTTGCTTCTCAACCTGCTTTGGGCCTTTGGCCGCTGCTGTCACCTGCTTATTGGGTACAGCATGCCCCACATACCCCTGGCCCCTACGAGCCTCACGTCCTTCGCTCCGTACACCAGCTACTTTGCACGAATGGGCGTCGTGCTCTGTAAATCAATGCATCCTTCGTTTTGCAGGATGAATCGTGCATTTGAAATTTGAAATTCTATGGAGAGAGCTCAGTCTAGCATGACCCAACAGAAGACGTTGCAGAAGAGTAGATGATTTTTCAGACAATTTAGCTTGCAAGGCAAGTACTGACCCTGTTTCCAAATACTTCCTCCGTCTCATAATAAGTGCATTTATAGAGTTCAAAATTTATCCAAAAATAAGTGCACATCTAAAAATGGGACCACCTAACTCTGGTTGACTTTTTATACTTTTCCTCCTCCCAAAGTGTAATGATTACATCTTTATAGAGGTATATATGAATTTCTCACTAACATTGATCTCTTCACCCAAATTCTAGAAGCACATTTATTTTGGGACAGATGGAGTACTGGTCACTTTTGACTACTTTATTTGTTTCAAAATATCTGGCACTTCACATTTCCTAAGAAATACTTTCTCATTTCGCCCTTGAACAAATATTGTAGTTTTAAAATATTTGGCACTTCACATTTTCCAAGAAACACTTTCTCATTTTGCCTTTGAACAAATATTATAGGAACGTCCTGAAAACACTTAAATGTTGCTTTGTAAGGGTATTTTGGTCATTACATTCTTGAAAAGGTGAATTGCCATGGTATCTGTGTTTGGTCAAAATTGTCAAGTATTTAGAAACGGAGGTTGGTACTCGTTTACGTTACGAGGAGCCGAGGATGTCCGTATTCGTACCTCTCGCATTGTGTATTTCGAACAGGATGCGTACACCGCTACAGTCGACGAAGCCAGGACGCTGCATAAACAAGGGCAAAAGCCTTTCCGAGAGATGCTGCGCGTACGCCTTCACGGCATGAAAAACGCAAAACCTGGCGCTACATTTGGTTGGAGCACACTGGCTCCAGCTCACGGTTCTCATGATAACGCTGCCACGTACGACGGCGCTTAATAATTCAATGGAAACACTATTCGGCGAAAGATCAATCGAACTAATCCACTTCGGTGGGGCCCCCTAGAGGCCCTTTCGGCTCTTGCACAGGAGTGTGTTTCTGATTCTGTTCATCTTGCATGGTTTAGTACTGGTAGTCTGCTACTACGATAACGAGGAGACGGGAAAAGTGAACGAAGTACGGTGATAGCACTGATTTTTTAGTGATTTGATCAGTGCAATCAACAGTTGGATCCACCTAAACACTGATGATCGCTGTGCATCTGGGGTCCCTGTAATTTATCAGGACGCCTTTAGTTTGATGTAACAGCTCCTCCTACTTCAAAATGCTTCGTCCTTGTCAGTAAGTGAGGAACTGCACTAAAATTGTGTGTTTTTCCTCCGGACCTATTACTAGCTTGTACATTCCTTCTTTCTTTGTTTGTTTCTTTTTTCTTTTTCCTTACTCAAACAGGCGTTGCTGGTCTATTTGCTATCACCTGGTACGCTTCGTGCAAATAATTGCGCTGAGCTCAAGTGAGGGAAAAAAGAAACACAAGTATTTTAATTCATGCGTGCAGGTTTTCTGGAACTCATCAAGCATGCAATGCAAGTACGCTACTACAGCACGGAAAGCCCCGCCATTGTTTTACGTCGAGAATCGAGAAGCACGTCCTGAAATCTTTGAGCCGACGTCCCTACTCCGTCAGGCCGGCCGCCACAGCAGAATGACCCCAGCATTGCGCTTGGCACTTTGGGCCTTTGGCACTGCCACTCCCCGCCTCCTCGGCACCAGACACCTCGCTTCCAGGTCCGGCATTCCCCTGCGCCGGCCGCTCCGCTCCGTACCGATCGCCATTCGCCAGGAAGCGGCCGCCGCGGCTGCGTGTCCTCCATGCACGCATCGTCCCCGTACGGATTTCCCCCACGCGCGAAGATTCACCAGTTCACCACCCGGCCCCAGTCGCGCCGCGCCGTCTCGGCGCTTCAAAACCCCCGTCCGTCCCCTAGCAAGTAGCAAGCCAAAACCCCACGAGAGCACCATCGCCATTTGCCAGGCCCAGAAACCCGACGGTTTCGACCGCGACAACGCGGTGCCATGCGCCTCCTCTGCTTGGCCGCTCTGCTCGCCCTCAACCTCCTCCTCCAGCAGCAATGCCACGCCCTGCTCGTCCCGCTCACCAACACCCTCTGCTCGCTCCGCGGGGCCAACGGCACCACGCCCCTCCCAGTCCCCGTCCACCACCTCATCCGCTCCTCCTCCCTCCGCTCGGCCGCGCGCCACCGCCGCCACCGCGCGCGCGGGGGCACGCAAACGCCATCCCCCGGGCACCACCGCCAGCTCTCGCTCCCGCTCGCCCCGGGCAGCGACTACACGCTGTCCCTGTCCGTGGGGCCGGCGTCCGCCGCGGCCCCGGTGTCCCTCTTCCTCGACACCGGCAGCGACCTCGTCTGGTTCCCCTGCGCGCCCTTCACTTGCATGCTCTGCGAGGGCAAGCCCACGCCGCCGGGCGGCCACTCCGCGCCCCTCCCGCCGCCGCCCGACTCGCGGCGCGTCCCCTGCGCGTCGCCGCTCTGCTCGGCGGCGCACTCCTCGGCGCCACCCTCCGACCTCTGCGCCGCGGCGGGGTGCCCGCTCGAGGACATCGAGACGGCCTCCTGCGGCCCGTCGGCACACCCGTGCCCGCCGCTCTACTACGCGTACGGGGACGGCAGCCTCGTGGCGCACCTCAGGCGGGGGCGCGTCGGGATGGCCGCGTCCGTGGCCGTGGAGAACTTCACCTTCGCGTGCGCGCACACGGCGCTCGCCGAGCCCGTCGGGGTGGCCGGGTTCGGGCGCGGCCCGCTCTCGCTGCCGGCGCAGCTCTCGCCGTCGCTCTCCGGCAGGTTCTCCTACTGCCTCGTGTCCCACTCCTTCCGCGCCGACCGGCTCGTCCGGCCCAGCCCCCTCATCCTCGGCCGGAGCCCGGATGACGCCGCCGGCCTCGGCGCCGCCGAGGCGGGCGGCGGCGGCGGCTTCGTGTACACGCCGCTGCTCCACAACCCGAGGCACCCGTACTTCTACTCGGTGGCGCTGGAGGCGGTCTCGGTGGGCGCGACGAGGATCCCGGCCCGCCCGGAGCTCGGGCGCGTGGACCGCGCCGGGAACGGTGGGATGGTGGTGGACTCGGGCACGACGTTCACCATGCTGCCCGGCGAGACGCACGCGCGGGTGGTCGAGGCGTTCGCGCGCGCCATGGACGCGGCGGGGTTCGCGCGCTCCGAGCGCGCCGAGGCGCAGACGGGGCTCGCGCCCTGCTACCGCTACGCCGCGACGGACCGCGGCGTGCCGCCGCTGGCGCTCCACTTCCGGGGCAACGCGACGGTGGCGCTGCCGCGGAGGAACTACTTCATGGGGTTCGAGAGCGAGGGGGGCGGCGGCATGGGGTGCCTGATGCTGATGAACGGCGGGGACGGCGACGACGGGCCAGCCGGCACGCTGGGCAACTTCCAGCAGCAGGGGTTCGAGGTGATGTACGACGTGGACGCCGGCCGCGTCGGGTTTGCACGCCGCCGGTGTACGGACCTCTGGGACTCGCTGTCCCGCCGGGGACGATGATACGTACACCCGTTCATCAGACATCAGTGTCCGCGTGTTGTATGATCACTTAGCTTAGCGTGTCCCCGTTGTACAGAGCAGCCGCCGCCGCGTGTGTTTACTGTTTAGTGCGATGGGTGTGTAGTGTTAGGATCATCTCTTCTGTTTGTACTGTGTGTTTTTTATCCTTTCTCATGTCGTTCTTGTAGGTAAATGGAAGGGTAAAGTCCACCTTCGGTCCTCTATCATCCCTGTACTCAAACTCTCAAAATGCACTATAAAATCCTTAAACTTGCTAATTGTACCATGCAAGTTCTAGTTCCTCACAACTTATGTTAACCCGCTTGTGTGGCACGCTGGTTGTGCTACGACGTGGATCTGACAGCTAGGTTCATGTGCCAGCATCTCTCTCTCTCTTGGTGCTGCTGCTCTGGTTGCTGCCGCTACTGCTTGATTAAACTACGGTGGAGGAGCAAGGTGCTGGTGGTTGCTCTTTCCTGAATATGAATAACAAAAGGGAGTCGGTGCTGGCAATTAGGAGATAGACATGACCTTGAGTGAGAACAGAGAGGAGTACAAGCTGTTGGCTTGATGTGTGTGCTGCTGTGCTTTTGGCCTCCTTGGATGCAGCTGCAAATCGATGGCAGCTGGGAGGCTGGGCGGCCGGCGCCCAAGGATATCTGTGTTCGTGCACAAGGATATCTGTGTTCTGGCCAAGATCGAAAAGGACTCCACTCCACGGGTTGCTACCAACAGAGATTCAGCAGTAAGCAGACTCGAATCTTTGGCACATTTGCATTTGCATTTGGGTGTTGGTGTATCATTGTCCTGCCTGCGGGATGCTGTTGGAGCCTTGGAGTTGGAGGTTCCATTTCCAAATGCCAAGACCTGTGTCCGTGTCCCGTTGGAGCAAAGAGCAATTGCTCAGCGCCTTGCTGCTGCACAGGAAAGCCAATGGATTTTCTCAAGCAGGAGCCGTAAAAATTCATTTTGCGTTGGGTGTACGGTATATACGTACTGTACGTAGCAGCGGCCTTTTTGCAGGCGAGCGAGGATGAATGATATGATGGCCGCGGTGTACGGACGACCACGGCCCACGGGGTAGATGCGCACGTGTGGAGTGGTGAGCGGAGCATGAGCTGGCGCCCTTTGTCTCCTGCTGCAAAGGCAGGGCGAGGTTCAATGTGGTACAGAAATTCTAAATTTGGGTGGTCCACGTGCGTCAGAAGCGTCTCGAGGCGTCCCAAGCTTGTGTGCGGAAAGTGGAGACAGATGGGCGCCTCAATGGATCAGAGGTTCTGGTTGCTCGTGCTGCGAAGAGGACTCTCCTCATCTGCTTGGTAGCGCAGGACATGGTGCAACGAAACCGAGCAATTAGTGGAGTGATCAGGGGCGGAGCTGAGATCACTTCAGAGGGGGTGCTGTGACACTAACAGTTAACAGTGAGGGGGTGTTTGGATCTTGGAACTAAAATTTAGTCAGTGTCACATTGAATATTCGAAGACTAATTAGAAGGATTAAATATAAGTTAATTATAAAATTAATTACACAGATGGAGGCTATACGGCGAGATGAACTTATTAAGCCTAATTAATCCATCGTTAGCAAATGGTTACTGTAGCAGCACATTGTCAAATTATGGACTAATTAGGCTTAATAGATTCGTCTCGCCGTTTAGCCTCCATCTGTGCAATGGGTTTTGTAAATAGTCTATGTTTAATACTCCTAATTAGTATCTAAACATTCGATGTGATAGGGACTAAAGTTTAGTCTGAGGATCCAAACACCCCTAAGCTAACTTCAAGTTTTATGTTCAAAATTCAGGATAAGAGGTTAATATTACATGGACAATCGTGAGTTGCAAACATATTCTCAGCATGTTCGGCTGCATGAATAAACAGGTATGGCTGCTTATTCTTGTCTCACAAAGTACTATAATTACAATACTTTGTGAGAGAAGAATAAGCGGCTACAACACTCTCAGCACCCCGTGCATTCGTCCCTAGGAGTGATGAACTCAAGGAGGCCGCTTGGGCGGTTAGAGAAGGAAGAGATGTTGGAAAAGATAGAGGTCCTATTCGGCTAAAAAAATAAGCGGCTGTGTGAAAGTACCTTGTGATGCCTAGCCTAGAGGGGGGTGAATAGGCTCACTTTAAAATTTTTCTAAAAAACTTTACAGCGGTATTAGATACGTCAGAACTTCCCACACTGTGCCGGAACTTCCGACCGGATCAAAACTTCCGGTGCAGGGGCGGAACTTCCGATGGCAAGAAATGAGCTGAACAAAATTCAAAATAAAACTTTAAACTACCAATTCTATTTGAATCAAAAGATTAGAAATGATGAATAGAGACTACTGCAGGTGATATATATAAGAGGAACTTTACAAATATATAGATTAGCATAAAATAAGCTTCTAGGTCAACAAGAACTAAAGGAACACAACAAGCACACAAGACAAAGGATTTGTTTATCAAAATTTACTTCCACAAAGGAAGCTACGTCTCCGTTGAGGTCTTGAGGAGCTCACAAAGAGCTGGATCCTCACTAACCCTTTATCTCTCTCAATCAACCACATAGGAGAATTGAGTCACTTACTATAAATCCTCACAAAGAGGATGGGTGATACAAACTTTACGGGCGTACCACACAAAGAGGACACTCAAACGGGCGACGCCAAACCATCTAGAAGCAAGCTTCAAGAGTAACAAACGCGAATCGAAGACCAATGATGCTTCAAGTGCTCTTGAGATGGACTTATTAAACCTCACACTCAAAGCCCCAAGTCTCACACCTCTAATCCTTCTCCCAGCCAAGCCCTAAATCAAAGCTCTCAAAAATTTAGCTCGAGGAAGGAGTGGGGATGAGTATTGAATGCTCAAGGAGGTGTTTGTCTCGTGGTTGGTCAGCAGCAAATGGGGGGAGAGCTGTATAAATATCTGAACCCCAAAAACTAGCCGTTGCATTTCTGTTATGTGCTTGTCGGAACTTCTGACACTGGGTCAGAACTTCCGACATAGCACAAATAAAAACGGCTGGGAACCCTACCTATTATCGGAACTTCCGACTCTGTTAAATTCAATCCGTAAGCACCCCTATCGGAAGATTTTGAAAACTTTCAGCAGGTGTCAAAACTTCCGACCTCACGTCAGAACTTCCGACATTCACATAAACTGTGAGAAATTAAATATGCAAGTGTGTGAGTGGTGTCTCTCATGGGTGGTTAGCATCTCAAACGAACACTTTGACATTTTCAAGCTATCTGTCCGCATCCCCCTTTATAGTACGGTATTCCTATACTCAATTTCAAAAACTTCTTTTATGCTCCAACACCGTTCTTCAATTAAATTGGGATTTTTTTCTTGCACTTTTGCACTTCTTAGTGTTTAAACCTGTCAACTACTCGATAAAATCATTAATCCTTAATTATGCATGTTATCAACATCAAAACTCATTTAGAGGGCCAAATGTACTTTTCACTGTGGCTGCTGCAGCCGCTTATTCTTCTCTCACAAAATATTGTAGCTACGGTACTTTACTACAGTACTTGTGAGACAAGAATAAGCAGCCGAACATGCTGAGAATCTGTGCGGCTATTTGCAGCGTATCATAAGTAGTAAATTGGATCAATGTGTACCAGTTGGAGCTTGTCATCTTGGAACCACGGGAAAACTCTTTCTTAAAAATTATTTCGGCGATGGATGATTCGACCCTAGACCTCAGATGTTTCTCGGGCCTTGTAAATCCAGCGAACTCGTGATTGAAATAGAGCTTAAATCTATAAGACTGCAGAATCAGAGTGGGGCATGTGCCCCCACTACGCTTTCTTTCGATCCGCCAATGCTCAGAACAACTAAATCCTGGTTCAAATTTGAATCAGACCGTTCATAGTTGCTCTGTCCTCCGGAGGGCAAGCAGAAGAGAAAAGAACAGAAAGACAATGTTGGTTGGCCGTGGTGCATGGAGAGCTGGAGGCACCGTTGCCCGTTGGATTTTGAAGGTCCGTGGAGGAGCAACAAGACTGTACTCCTGCAAACGCATCATTGCAATGCATTTGCTGAAACAACTGGAACCGATCCAG
The DNA here is from genome assembly GCF_000263155.2 of Setaria italica. Lineage (NCBI taxonomy): Eukaryota > Viridiplantae > Streptophyta > Magnoliopsida > Poales > Poaceae > Setaria > Setaria italica. Next base: position 25,910,943 of record NC_028456.1, on the reverse strand, counting down.
TGGCTTTGATGTCAACTTCAGAGTCCAGCAACCTCACCCAATGAAGCAGCAAATACGGCAGTGGCAGTACTTAATACTGACCAGTGGCGCTCTCAAATGCAGTAAAGTTCGTGTGTGATTCGGGGGCAACAGTGACACCGATTTGGTGCCAGTCAGTCTGCAAGTTAGCATGGCAAGAATTTCGTGGGATCCCCGTAGGATTTGGTCCGTATCCACAACCCCAAGAAACAAACATTCGCCTTGGATCACAGAACTACGATATGCTCGATTCAAGCAGGGGGGTTCTGTTCTGCCACGACTTTAGATTGCAGAACTAGGATATCCTTTGTTCGGCAAAGATGGATTTGATTGCATTGCATGAGCTGCCGTGTGGCCGAACCAAAGTATCTTTTGCCTGGGCTGCTTTGATCTGCCAGTTATCAGCTGACCCACGCATAAAGATTGGATTTGGGTCCAGGACGGACGATTACTCCCATCTTTTCATCTGTCCTGTGCTGATCGCTACTTGTGTCAATGCCGGGATGTTGGCGAGCAAAGATGGAATCCAGCTTGGCTCTCATTTATACTGCGTCGTTACTCCTCACTGTTGAGCCTGGGGATGCCTCGTTATATTACTTGAAGGACTGCAACGGGAGCGGTTGAAGTTTGCCCATGGGCACAGCCTGGCTGCTCAGGCTGCTCCAGGAACTTGGGCCTTGTTTACTTCCCAAGTTGGGAGTTGCAAAATTGACATTTTACCATAAATGCGACACTGTAGCGTTTCGTTTGTATTTGTGAATTATTGTCCAAATATTGACTAATTAGGCTCAAAAGATTCGTCTCGCAAAGTACAACAAAACTGTGCAATTAGTTTTTAATTTCGTCTACATTTAGTACTCCATTCAAGCTTGTTTACTTCCCTCCAAACTCCCAACTTTGACACTATGCAAAAAGGAGATTCCCCATCACATCAAACTTGCGGTACATGCATGGAGTACTAAATGTAGACGAAATTAAAAACTAATTGCACAGTTTTGTTGTACTTTGCGAGACGAATCTTTTGAGCCTAATTAGTCAATGTTTGGACAATAATTCACAAATACAAACGAAATGCTACAGTGTGCTACAGTGCTGTAACAGTAATTTGACACCTCCCAACTTTGACAACTAAACAAGGCCTAGCACTGCCGGCAAGAGTCCTTTACCTCACGGTTCACAGTAAAGCATAGAACAGGGTTACTTTGTTACTACTCAGTAGAAAGCAGGGCGCGGCCTTGCCGCGCCTACGTTGGAGTGGTCCAGTGTATCACAGATTCAGGTCCATTTTTGTTTGCAATCCTGCTCTGTAGACCCTTCTCTTCAGGTTCAGAGGCCGTGTATCTCATTATATGTTTGTTGGTGGGGGTGTGAGGCTCATTCCGTTTATTTCGCGCCCGCTACGAAGGAACCATTGAGATCATTCGCGTTGTAAATGGGCTGTTTTTTTAAGCTCTGTGTGTGCTGCAATCAATAGAGAAGGTGCAGTAACTTATAATTTTCTTAGGGGAGAAAATTAACATGTGATGCAATTGTTCATTTCTCTTGCAAATTTCAGTACAGCTCGGAACTCCGACGCCGGCTCGTTGGCTTCTACAGCAATTTCAGGAGGAGTGGGTGTGCTGCTCTCATCGCTCGTCTTCGTCAGTGGGCTCAGGTTTAGGCCCTGGCAGCTGCTCCTCTGCCTCGGCTCTTGGGAAGCACCGCAGCCTAGAGCCACCGCACCGGACAGGGCCGAGTCACGGAGCAGGGCCCGCAGCAGGAGAGCTGGGATGATGGTGGCCAGGAGCAGCAGTGGCGCTTGAGAGGGACATACAGCAGGCAACAAGAGACGTCGACAGGGCAGACGGTGGCGGGCGGCGTCGCTGCAGACGGTTCGAGTGTATGTGCCAGAAAGTCGGGGCAAGGCTCGGAAGGACGGCCGTGGACATCGCTGCCGTCGTTGTCTGGGGGTAAGCGGGGCTCGTGGAGAGGACGGGCAGGGAGATTGGGGACGAAAGCCGGATGCGGCCGGCCCGGTGATCTCGAGCGACGCGGCTACTGGGAAGAAGTACCGACTACGGCGAGAAGCGGTGCTGCTCGGGACTCGACACCGCAGCTGCCGCCGGCGAGCCCATCACGTGGGACGTGGGGCCACAGCTGCGAGGCGGGCGGCCATGGGCGGCGACGGCGGCGGCGTGGTAGAGCTGGAGCACGCGGCGTTTTTTCGCAACAGGGAAGGGTCTCGAAACGCCGGATGCTGTGTCCGCTCTTGGATGGCCCGATCAAGATCGGATGGTAGAAAAAACAAGATTGACGTGGCCCAATCTCTGGACAGATCTTGTCCGCAGGTTTCGTCACTTGAAGATTGCTTTGATTTGCTTCCCTGAACTCCTTTCGCTATGAAACGATTCCACGGACTTGAGAACAGGTAGGGGATCGCGAATGCACTATTAACGCTATGTTCAGTATTAACTTCGGTTCTGATTGGAGTATTACACGGCGGTATTCACGAGTTGCCTGCTTAGCGAAATAGAGATGCGAATCGTGGCAAAATCATCACGCAGACTGAAAAAGGGAAGATGAACGAGCACATGGGCCGAACCGGCCCATTCTACGACGGCCAGTTTCTGTACCACCCGGCCCACGCGGACACGAGGCCGCTGATCCCCAGCGTGACGGCGTGGTTGCAGAACCGGTTGGGCTCGACCTCCGCGATGGCGATGACGAGGTCGGCGGCGTTGGCCGCTGTCGCCATGAGCCGCATCACCCTGTCCATCCGTATCTTCCGCAACTCCTTCTCCTTCTCCGCGTCCTTCCCTCCGCCGCCGCCTTCCCTCAGCAGCCTCCGCTCCTGCCTCAGACCCCGCCTGATCATGATGAGGTCCATGGCGATGAAGAACACGTAGCCGATGGACTCGCCGAACGCCGAGATGAAGCTGGACCGCCGCGCCAGCCTGGCCTCGAGGAACCCCACGCGGGACATCCACGTGAAGTGGTCGAAGAAGTAGTAGACCATCTCGCCGGCGTTGGCGAGCACGGCGAGCGCGCCGAACTCCCCCGGGGCGCGGCGCAGCGTGTTGAACCCGGTCAGGAAGCGGCCCGACCGGAACGCCTTGCGGCTCAGCCCCGACGCCGTCTCCCAGCTCTTGGCGCGCTTGGCGAGCTCCGGGCGGGACGACTCGGCGCCCCAGTGCGCCAGCTTGGACACGTACTGGAACGTCTTGACCAGCTTGTCGATGCCATCGCGCTTCGCCAGGAACACCACGAGCTTGTCGAGCGTGTCGCCGGCGCTCATGGCGCGCGACGGTAGACTAGCTTGCTAGAGATGCTGTTCTGGGGCTTGGCGTTGGTGAGGCTGGAGTGAGGAAGTGGGCGCGCGAGGCGTGCGTGTGGCTGTGGCTTGGGATAGAGGCGCTGTGGCGGGTACTTGGCCAGGAGCCCAGGATGCGTTTGTCCTCTGCGCCAGAAGTAATTTTCTGGTGGTGATGAGGATTGAGAAGGGATGAGGAGCGAGGAGCACGTAGTATGAGAGCTCCACTCGTTTTTGTTTGCTAGCTTTGATTGGGGCCTCGGTTTTGTCGGGTGCCTTTTTCTTGGCTTTTTTCTTTTCTTTTCTGGCCTACCTACAAGCACAATGGGATTTTGAACGTTCTGTGTGCAGGCATGCTGCATGCAGCAGCATTGTGGAGTGTGAAGATAACACGAGATAGCATGTGCTTTTGGTAGTGAAGTTTCTTTCTTATTTTTTCCCGCAAATTATTTGGCTTCAGAACGTGAGTCATACAAAATGGAAAAGATTATGCCTGAGATGACTGGCCGAGGATGGATTGATGCTTAACCGAATTTGCGAGGACTGAGGAGCGTGTGGAGGACTGAGAAAAGCATAAGATGGCAGCTGAGCACAATAAACTCCGAGAACAATTTTCTCGTGCATTTTGGGCGCGTTTGGATATGAGCCACGGGGAGCCGGCCAAAATTTTGCCGCTGACCGTGGCCGGTGCATCGTTTGTTTGGATGCCGGCCATAATTGGACCTGCCCTGAATTCCGTACCCATACTCAGTTCATTTTGTACGTCTTGTCTCGGCCAATTCCTGGGCGGCCAAATCGACGACCAAATTAACGGGGGCAAGCATCCAAACGGAGACGCTCTGCCTTTCTGGAATTCCATCTTACGGCCCAATTTCTAAATTCGTTTATTTTCCTGAGTTAAAAGCCCAGTAATGAATGCCCATGAGTCATTCCTTATTGGGCCGTACTGCTTCGCCTCTACCTTGCCGAACCCGGCGACCGACCCCTGCTGCGTCGGAGGCGAAGACCGAATAGTTCCGGAGGTTTCCGCTCCTATTTCACCTCCGCCACCGGGCTCCGGCGAGAACCCGAGGGGATTCCAGTCAGGTTAGCCTTCCGCTCTGTTCCATTCATGCCTCGCTTTGACTCGTCTAAGTCTAGCCGCGAACCGCATGTCGCCTTGCGAAACTAGTGGATCTGATCAAATTCAAGGCTCTGGGTTTGGGGAACTCGCTGGGTTTGTTTACAAATGATGAGGATATTACACTATTTTGTGTGCTGCGTTTATTGTTTGTCCGGAGGCGCAGACGTTGCAAGCCCAAGCCTCGTTTATGTTCGATTCGAGTTCGTTTGAGACTTTATGCTCCTACTGTCGGGGGAGTTGGTGGGGGATTGCTGCTTAAGATTACTGAGGCAAAGGGCTGTTTCCAAGGTCCTTGTCCAAAAAAAAAAAAGTGCTGTCCAGTATATGTGAAGGTACAAGTAGTAGGTTTAAGGCTGGGAGTGAATTACTTCTATCAATAGTGTTTATGCAATTCTAGATGTGCAGATTCTGCATTCTGCTGGTTTGGAAATTTCGCTGCAAGTGCCCTTGATTTATTTTTCTAGCGCAAAGCTTGTTCTGAATTTGGTAAGACTAAATTTAGTTTCTGGTGTTTAGTATCGTCATCAGACATGCCTGTTATACTCTTAGGCAATCGATTTCTACCATGATCGATTCCTTGAATGTTTGACAGATACCATCAGAGTTAAAACTGTTGCAGTTCTAAGCAAATAAACCATTTGACACTTTATCTTTCCCTTGAATTTAATATTATTAGGCCAACACTGTACTTTTGTAATTCGATGTTACAACTTCTGTGCCTTATAGCGTGGTTGTCAGTTGTCACAACACTTTGATGGCATTGTACTTATGAAGATTAGGAGCTATATGCTTGTCATATGCACTGACATTTTTGGTCAGTTTCGACAAACAAATGATTGAGTTGGATGAAAATGCAATAAAATACTAAGGCAACTGTTATATCTAAATTTTGTTTTGCTGTTCTCAACCTGGCATCAAACTGAATTGCATTTTGTGGTATCTGGTTTATTTCTTGATAGGCCACACTTTGAGTTTTTCTTGATCGTTAATTTATTAAATACCTCTAGATCATTGAGGCACCACGGATACTTACTTTATCTTTTTTCACTTCTCTGTGGCTTCTCTGCAGTCTGTAGCTCGAGAGACACATATTTGACATCCTATGCCATGGCCTCTTTGCTTTCTTCACAAATAAAATTAAGCAATGCATTTGTTAGGAGGAAGGTTCATGAGAATGGACAAGCAAGTTTGCCAAGGTCTCTTCGCTGGAAGCCTTTGCAATCAGGCCATTTTGAAAATCTCGTGTTGCGGTGTGCCAAGAATTTGTGTTGGGAGTCTTCGCTTCCATATGCTTCCGTGGAGGATGATGCCAGCATAATCAAGGGTCCAAATGCTATTGAACCTATTGATACAGAAGAAGCTCCAGAGATTCCAATCTTCCAGAGTAATGAAGATGTGGTGGAGGTGAAGAACGAACCTTCCATGCAGCTAACAGTGTTCAAACTGCCAATGTGGCTGATAGGGCCTTCTATTCTGTTGGTTACGGGTATAGTTCCAACTCTATGGCTGCCATTGTCTTCAGTATTTCTCGGTCCTAACATTGCTGGCCTTCTATCTCTAGTTGGACTTGATTTCATTTTCAACATGGGAGCAATGCTGTTTTTCCTTATGGCTGATGCATGTGGGCGCCCAGAGAATACTATTTTCGACCTGAAAAGACAAATCCCAGTTTCCTACAGGTTTTGGAATCTGGCTGCTAGCATTGCAGGCTTTGTTGCTCCATTTGCCCTGTTTTTTGCATCTCATAGGGGCACTCTGCAGCCACAGCTATCATTCATTCCATTTGCAGTGCTGCTTGGACCATATCTTTTACTGCTATCGGTACAGATGTTGACTGAGATGCTTACATGGCACTGGAAATCGCCGGTATGGTTGGTGGCTCCTGTGGTTTATGAGGGCTATCGAGTACTACAGTTGATGAGGGGTCTTCAGTTGGCTGATGAGATCAGTGCGCCTGGCTGGATGGTGCAAAGTCTTCGTGGCTTGGTATCTTGGTGGGTACTCGTCCTTGGCATCCAATTGATGCGTGTTGCTTGGTTTGCTGGACTCAGCTTTGCCAGAAATTCAAGGTATGGAGTAAGTGATGATCTGAACCAGTAAATTAGACAAGAAATATTTCAGGTGTGTTTTTGCACTCATGATACCAACCGCAACAATGCTTTTCATGCTGAGGGTGATGCGTTTTCAGTTTCTGGATACCATGCTAGGCACAGAAAGGCCTGACTGAACATCGTTGAAAACTTGCAAAGCTTGGGCAATCGTTTTGGTTAAATAGTGCAGCTGCAGGAGCAGGAACCATGCTTCTAGATACTTTGAATTGTATAGCTATATTGTAGTGCAGGAACTAGACCATATTACTGAGCATCATACCGAACACAGAAACATCACTGTGTAAGAAATATTTACTTGCATATGTACTTATATAGTATGTGTATACCCTTTATATCAACCAGATGTCCAGATGTCATTCCCTTTGCCAGTTTGCCTACGCAAAGTTTTGCCAAATGCCAACAGAATCAACTGCTTTTGGCGCTGCAAAGTCTAGCAAGTCACGTCTCCCCGCCGTAATTGTTGATACGGATGTGACACTCGACCTGATGTATCTTGTTACTTGTATGTTGAGATCTGACGCGTTGCCTACCATCTCAAAAGCTCAAACCTACAACCATCTAATTCAGAGATCAAGTTTCCATTGTCAAAAAAGGCAGTTAAAAGCTCTCCAAGATGATTGGTTAAACGCCTAACGAGTGAACTTCACGCTCGAACAGCCAAGGTGAGATTCAATGACGACAACCAAGATGGCTAAAGTTCAAACGAACTTCGAAACTCAGGTTCCTGTTTCGTTTGGAACGCAGGAATGCTGCAATTGCCGTAACCGTGGGAAAATGTCCAAATGCTACACCTCAAATCGCAATGTGCTAGTCTTTTATCGAGCAAGCAGATAGAATCTGCATTCACCTACCGAACTTTTTTGCCGTTTTGCAGAGAAAGGAAACGGCGGTAAAGGCGCGGGCGCGCGGCGTCTTTTTTTACAGCTCGTGCTCGTCCGAGTGAGTCGTCTCCAGGTCCAGCGACCAGCGCCGACTGCCTCCCCCTAGTCCCACCCGACCCCACACCAACCAACCTTCCCTTCGTCCCCTCCCGTTACCTTCGGCGACTCCCAAATTCGCATCTGCTCCACCACTCCACTTCCGGCTCCACTCCGCTCCGCTGTCCGCTCCTCTCTTCTCCGAGGACGCGAGCGCAAACCCGCCTCGCTTTCTGCCAAACCCTAGCGCCCCGCTCGCCCGCCCGCGTCGCTGCCACCCCGGATCAAGCCCGTGCAGCGCCCGAGAGCGCGCGTCTCCCTCCCGGATTCGAGCGGCAGCGGGATGGGGTCCGACTCCAAGGAGTTGCTTGGGATCGAGCCCCTCGAGCTCCGATTCCCATGTACGGTTCCTCCGCCGAACATTCCCTCGTGTCGTAATTAATTAAGTGTTCCCTGCACATGCTGCTGTGTTTTTTTTTATGAAGCGGAATTTGGGTGTGATGCTTGGGTGCCTGCTCGTAGATTCTCCCGCACGTTTTTTCTTTCTATTTGAGAATATAAGAATGTCGAGGGAATTTTGGCTTTGTTGTCGTGCTAATTCTTTTTTGCTCTTCCTTTTTTTAATCACGCAGTCGAGACAAAGAAGCAGATCTCGTGCTCTATGCAGCTAACCAATAGAACTGATGACTACATCGGCTTTAAGGTAAACTTGTAATGCCCCTAAACTTGTTCACTCAGCTAGTTAGCTTTGTCAAGGTCATAGAAGCCAGCAATTGCGCAAAATGTTGAGCAGTAATGCATGATTTGGATGAATTTTGTGTGTGTTAGGTTAAGACGACGAGCCCCAAGAAGTACTGTGTTCGACCAAACAGCGGCATTGTGCCACCACGGTCCACCAACGATGTCATTGGTAATGGCAAACTCATCTCCTTCCCTGCAATATCATTTTACATGGGTCTCTCCCAGATTATTATCGTTCTGGAAATGCCTGATGCCCTTTCCAATTTCTTAGTGACAATGCAAGCACAAAAGGAGGCACCGCCGGACATGCAATGCAAGGACAAGTTTCTCGTGCAAAGTGTCATTGTGGCGGAAGACACATTACCAAAGGACATCACTGGGGATATGGTACTTCATATTCTGACTTCTGAAATTTTCCTGTTCGATGTTTGTTTCTGCAGTGCTTATGGTTGTACCTTGTGTAGTTTACCAAACAATCAGGTAATGTGGTGGATGAGGTGAAGTTGAAGGTTGTCTACGTCCCACCACCCAAACCGCCATCCCCAGTGCGCGAGGGATCTGAAGAAGGCTCATCACCTAGACCTTCATTGTCTGATGGAAGCACCTTGAATTATCAAGAGGTGAGATCTGCAAATATTATTGCTTGGTTCAATTCCCAAGAGGTGAGGTCTGCAAATGTTATTGCTTGGTTCATTTCCTTGTTCACCCTTAAAATAATTTTCCTGTAATTTATTTCCCTCTAGATGCAGACAACCAGGGAATCAGATGAGCCACCATCTTTGACTGTTAGTATCTTAAACTTTCATGTGCATTTACTGATTTCTGCTCTTTCTCATACTGAGTTGAGCTGAACTGTTGCTGGTTACAGGCTGTAAAGGCTCAAAGGGACCAAGAAGGCTTTACCTCTGAGGTGAGCTCTCTGCAAAGAAAATCTTAATGTGATGAAACCCCTCTGTATGTGTTTCAACCAGATCATAGAGACGTTGCCCTTGAATCTTCTACTGAACTAATATCAAGCATTCAAGCACCCCTGGGACAAAACATATGCTTTTTTTAGTACCAGTTGATCACTGCAATGACAACTTGACCATTTCTAAGCTAGTAAGCTGATGATACCTATAAAGTAAAAAATCATATATCTGGAACCGACATAGCTGTTATCTCCAGACTTTTGCAGCACATTTGCTTTACAACTATGAATGACAAATGTTTTAGAGAGCCACACTTATATTGATGGAGTTAGATATGATGGTTCAAATGTTAATCAGATGTTAAGAGTGGCTTCGTAAATTTTTGTGGCGTCTGTAAATGATTTAAGAAACTATAACGTATCTTAAGATTTTTAAAAGAGATGTTGAGTGCACCAAAACTTCATTCACATAGTGTGTCAGCTTTCTATCAAGCACCGATGTTTAAACCTGAAACCACTTTACAACAAGTTGGTAGCAATAATTTCAAAAGTGAGCACAGAAACATTAAGCACATAGTTGCAACAGATGATGTTCTGCTCTCTTACACAATTGGACTTGGATTAATGAAAGTTTGGGATTTTGATTTTTAAGCACCTTGTGCAAGGAGATCCACAAGCTATTAGTGAGCACTGAGTAGTGAATATATTCAGGCTCTAGTTTGCTTAGTCATTGTATTTGTCATACTTGCATGAGATTTTACTTTAGCACTGTGCTTCAAGCTGTCAACAGCCATATAATGGATTTGGCTAAGTTTCAACTGGGTGCAGCTGTGTTGATTGATGCTTCTAGCTTCAAATATTTACTGTCGTGCACTCCTGCTACTGTGTATATTTTAGCATGGTCCTTACATGCATCCATCTCAGGACCTAGTTTTGCTATTGATTCATGCATTCTCCATTGCTCATTGGTCCTTTCTAGTTTCTAGCAAGTGTGGAGTTGTCTGTTTAGCTGATCTCATAAAATATTAAGCACTGTTATATATTTTTTGTACTTCATTAACCTGTTCTCACTTCTCACAAATGTGGTCCAGTTCAACATTTGAGTTACATTCTTTGAATAAGGCTCCTTATTCCTATTGTTCTCTGTGTAGACCTCTGCTTTGATTTCAAAGTTGACGGAAGAGAGGAACTCTGCCATTCAGCAGAATAATTTGCTTCGAGAGGAACTGGTTAGTGCATTCTATCTTTATGCAAACATTTGGGTGCATGCAATGTTCGAACATGGCAGTGTTTTTTTTTCAGTAGTGAGTTTGATTGTTATTCCATCTCTGTTCCATCTTTGCTTGTCATTTTGTAAATCTACAATCTTATGTATATCCATTTTCATCTCCTTTGGCTCACAAAACCAGCTGCATTCCACAAAGGTGTAATATCCATGATATTTCAAACCAAAACATGTTATATTGTGTACATGTTATATTGTGTACACCAATGGATGACTGGTAGAGACATGACGATCATTAAAACTTTGCACATACCATTATAGTAGCTTATGGTCGTAATTAAAAATTCTATACTAAATCTCGACAGGACCTTGTAAGGAGGGAACTCAGCAAGCAGAATGGCGGTTTCTCATTTGTGGTCGTGGCGGCCATTGCTCTCCTCGGGATTCTGCTAGGGTTTATCATGAAGAGATAGATGAGCCAGTGTTAATCTGCATCCTGCTAGAACCGTTTCCCTCGTGAGATTGTATTTTGTCCAATGCATTTATTCTCATGTACTACACTGCTACAGCGCTACTCCATAGCATATTCAGGATCCAGTGTCATCAGTAACTGCGTGCGTGGTAGCTACCTCACCCAGGCAGTAAGCCTGTCTCTTGATCTTGTGTTAGCTCTTATGTCAGCTTGTGGAACTAATGAACTGGGTAACTATTGATATCTTTTGAGCCAGCTGTTGAGAAATCCTTCTGGTGTGATAATCACGAAAAAGTGTGGTGTTTTTTTTTAAAGGAAGCGATACTTTTCGCACAGACTGACAGACATGCTTCAAACGGTGGAGCACCGTAGCTGCTGTGTTCAGACTCTTGACTGTATGCCTGCAGTCTGCATCAGGCAACGATCGCGGGGACACTGCACTGTCCAATATCCATCGCCTACGCCAAGAACTGCAGCGCATGAGCAGAACCATGTGCCGAACTGAATTGGCGATTGGCAAGAAACCGCGGACGTACGCTAATTACTGCCGCAGCCTCGACTTAAAGGAAATACAATGGCCACTCTTTGGCACGGCTCCTCCCCGTATGCCGCTTGTAAACAAGCTGAAGCTACGACAAAAAACAGCTGTCAGTTTCAGAAACTGTTTGTTACGTGGAAGAGATTAGCACTCATGCCCCATCACAAAATCCCTTAGCCAGTTGGGAGTTGACAAGCTCCTGTGCAACTTAAAGTTCGGGCTCAGACGCTCAGTGTACAATGGCTACTGCCTACTGTCCTCCATTGATTCGCATTCTTGATTCTTCGTTCTGCTCTCTGCGTAGTCCTTTCATGCACTGTCTCGGGCGAGCCTATGGAAACACTGCTCCCCCATGCGATCTTCTTCAGACCACCACCATGCCTCATCCTCACTTCTCGGGCTCCTCCTGCAACATGTTGCATCGAGCTATGATGCTCCGGAAATCCTCGAGGTTTATCTGTGGAGAAGGAAAACCAAGATGTTAAAAAATGGGGGAGAAGTATTGTGCGATTGAGTTGGAGAGAAATTCCCACCCTAGTACTGTGCAACTTTGATAACCTTGAATAGAAATACATGCACAACAGCACAAGTCTGAATCACTAGTACACATCATAATGCTAGCTAGTGTCTGCTTAAATTGGCTAGTTAAAAGAGAGACCCATACCTTTTGTTACACTAATAATACAAAATCAATTGTAAATAAAAAGTTAAAAGAGAGAGTCATCGTCAGCCGACCATTTTCTAATTCATAAACCAAATAAGTAGATGCCTAGAAGTATTGGACAAGAATACAGAAACTCAAATGTAACTTGCAATGTGCCTACAATAATTCTGTGCATCCTATCCTCATCATCCAACAGTGCTTAGGGATATGATATTTAAATGATATCTTTTTTTTAAAGTGCATATAGCAAGGAGAATGCAAGAAGTGCCAGTTCTGCGCAGTTTCTAGGTGCTGGGGAATGCTTCAGCAAATGGAAGCTGGCAGGAACCAGACCAGTTCTACTTTTCCGATGTGGATTCTGAAGAAAAGCTCTGATATTTTCACTTGACTAGAAAACAAAGACAAACCCATTCTCGAAAAAAAATAAACAAAGACAAACCTTTCCATCTCCATCACTATCAAAGCAACGGATCATCTTAGATATCTCAGAATCTGTCCAGATGAAATCGTTTATTGTAGCCATTCTTTCAAGATCCCATGGTGTGATATATCCTTTACCAACTTCTGTAAATCAAAATGTGAACCAACTGATAGTTTGATACTGTTTGCACAAGCTATATACAAGAGTAACAAAAAAAGTGAAGCTTTACAGAGCACGCAACAAGTATAAGCAATAATTATGTCAATAATGTGTTTGCTCCTTAGATAATTACATCCATTTCACTAAGAAAGGAATACCCATAGAAATTGATTTGTGGTGCAGTAGTTGCAGGTTGCCTTGTTAGGTAACTAAAACTCTAAAACAGTACTGACATATTAACATCCCGCACTCACCTCTTGGCAAATATTGTGCAACGAATAGATTATAGACTAAAGTAACTTCACAGTTATTCCTTGCTAGGCTAGGTGCAACAACATATCATGATAATGACATGACCATTCTAGAATAGATGTCGATTCCTTGTAAATTTGGTTTGTTCTTCTATCTTTCATCTAAACCTACAGCTAGTCAAATACTCAAATGTAGATGGGGACCAGGGGGCAAATTCTATACACAGAAAACAAGTATGAGGTACCAAAATAAACTAAAATTCTCTGCACCAAAGACGATCATGATTTCCTCCAAACAGAAGTGGCTCAAAACAAAAGTTAAGTCGAGTTAACAACATTCCATGTAAGGTATTCACTCTCCTCAACAAGATGAGGAAATAATGATTAATCCTAGATGCATTAACTAGTATCCATTCACCTAAGCAAGATGAGGAAATAATCGATTAATACTAGATGCATTGACTGGGCAGATATGTAGAAAACGAATTTGGTGTCAGTCTGTCAGATAAGAGTACCATCAAATGAGAAGAAGAATGCAACCACATCATCTTCTGTCAGTTGAATCCTGCTCTTACCCTGAAAACAATAAAAAGCCAAGTGTAAAACATAAACAAGACACACGTGAAACTTAAGGCATGTCAAGCCGGAAGGGAAGTACCAGTATTTTAATCTTCCTGTTCTTAGCTGAGTCCTGAATAGATGTTTTGCCATTATTCTTGTTTGAAGTGCCTTCACTTGATCCCTTTACTGTGCTAGAAGTTTCTGCACCCATTGTGGTAACAGACTTTTCTGAAGATTCCGCCAGGGAGAGAGCAATCGCCTGCATATTAGCATCGCTAAAGTGCTGATCAAATCATACAATGAAAACTTAGCACGAAAGCTTAGGATTAATGTCGGTTTGGTGGTTGTATTTGTGGTTATCACAATACCTGCTGTAAGGCTGCATCATCATCCACGAAATCAGCAAAAGAAGAGCTCCCTTTTGTAGGCGTGATCTTTGTAGGTTTACCTGACTTTGACAATTTCGTTTTCTTTCCCTGAAACAAAATGAGACGTGTTATGAAACATTACACTTCCATATGTATGAATGCAATATGCACATATCTCTGATATAAAATAGCAGTTGATAACGAATCGTATTATCTCATTAGCCAAATCCATGGCGCAGTAAAAGTTACCATTTATGCGTTGTTAATTATGGGGGTCTCTTTTTTAATATTTCACGAGGGTATTGTTCAGAAAAATACTTCACGAGGGTTTAACTTGGCACTGGCAACCACAATTTATTTCATAAGAAGCTATATTTATCAATTATTATCACGAAATTAAGCTAGCCCCATCAAATCAATCATGACACACAAAGTAGCAGTCTAAAAGGGGAAATAAGAGGCACCTTGGCACGAGACCTAGACGCCGATTTCCCATCCCCATCCATTTCTTCATCTTGCTCGCTCCCCGAAGAGCTCTCTTCCTCATCATCCCCACCGCGGCCGTCGTCGGACGGGACGTACTCCTCATCCTCGTCGGCGGACCGCTTCTTCTGCTTCCCCTTGGCCGCCGCCGGCGGCGACGGGTTGCGGAGGAGAGGGGACGCTGCGAGACAGCGGAGGCCCAGGGCCTCGAGGCGTGCCTCGTTCTCGCGTATCCTCGACAGCCGCTGCCTCTCGTACTCCGTCAAGGATTCGTCGGTTTCATCTCCCGCCATGGCGACGCGGCCGCAAAAAGACCTTGCCTTCTCCAGTTCTCCCCTCTTTTTCCACCCAAAAATAAATAAAGGAAAGGAAAGGAAAGGAGAAGGGGTTGCAGGACCGATCCGTGGGCTGTGTATCAGCGATTTGAGCCCATGCATGCCTCGTTTTTTTTTTGAGAGCCCATGCATGCCCCAGTTAGCTCGCGATCCCTGCAAAGTAGAAACTAGGCCTTACAGTTCGTGGGCTCTCTTTTCCTTACAGTCAAAATTTCCAAAAAAGAAACATATACGCTCAAAAAATTGGGGAAGATTCTCAGGAAGGAGAAATGATCCGTCTGTTTGAATTTTTTTAAAAAAATAGCTCTCTTTTCTCATGCTGACTAAATCGATAAGTTAAGCCATTTTCAATTCAGATCTTTGTGCCATTCTTTCTCATGAAAAGGAAAAAAAACATTACAATGCCAAACGGAGTAACAATGGGTCAAACCATTACTGTCAAGCAACTACAAAGCCTGATGACAAGCGCCGGCGGCATCAAACGAGGACATCTAGGGGATGGCCAGCTCGGCCTCGGCCCAGGCCAGAGACGAGTCCCTCATCAAGGTGGCCGCCGACGCCTCGATTCCTTCCTCCAGGATGGCCGCGATCATGCTCATGGAGGGCCGCCGCGACGGCTCCGGGTCGATGCACAGGTTCACCACGTTGCAGACGATGCCCAGGCCCTCCTGGTTCACGCTCTGCCTCTGCAGCTTCGGGTCCACCAGCTTGCTGAACTCCTCCGGCTGCTCCAGATGCTTCCGTGCCTGAAATCGTTGGCGTGCCATTCATGTCAGGTGTCAGGGCCAGTGAAGCTTGAGCTGATGAGCAAGCTGATCAGCTCGAGCCAAAGCAAGCCACTTACCCAGTCTACCAGGTCCCCTGTATCTTTGGAAGCCGAGGCTCTGCCGCTGATAAGCTCCAGCAGGATCACCCCGAACGCGAAGGTGTTTGCCTGGACGTCCATGAAACGCTTGTGCCGAGAATCCGTAACGCTGTTGACGGACCCGCCATTTACCGAGGCAAGTCCTGGTTTCGTCACAAGATATCTCCACCTCTCCAAATCGATTATCTACAAAAGCGCGATGATCGCAGTTGTTACACGAGCTAGGACTATAGGCTGATGTTCATGGTGCCATGTGAGAAGAGAGTCTTGCTCTTGATTTAGCGGTGTCGTTAGGAGTGCAAACCGACACAGACCTTTGGTGAGTAATCTTCAGTAAGGTAGATTGAACTGGACGTCAGTGCAGCAACAGCAAACGGAGGTTGCAGCTCAGTGTGCAAGTATCTGAGAGCACGCGCGATGGCGAGTGCTAGTTTCATCCGTCTGGGCCAGGATAGCTGCCACCCTTCCCCATCTGCAAGCAAATGGCCAACCAAGTTTATGCTTTGAATGCCTTTTCACTTGCTGTGGAATCATACATAGCAAAGCAACAGCTTATGCTTTACGCTTACCGTGAAGATGCTCATAGAGTGTCCCGTTTGGTGGGTACTGAAACACCAGCATTCTTGAAAACGGCTCGGACTCCTTGCAGTATCCCACCATCTTTGCAACATTTTCATGACTCAGCCTGGCCATTTCTATCACCTGAAGAATTTGAGCATGCTATGAGATATGATTCCAGGAATGTGAGTTCTGTGAGAATAGAACTGGTGAGCGCGTGCCTCCTTCTGAAAGTACAGCTCCACATAGTCATTCCAGTAAGGCACTGAAACGGACAGTGACACAACAGCGATCTCCCGGCCATCCTTCAGAGTTCCCTTGTACACGACAGTCTCCTGAGAAGATCCAATTATGTTGCTGAAGTCTTCGCAAGCTTCTGAAAGCTCCTGCCGGCTTATCTTCGGCACATTTACCAGGAGGTCATCATCTACAAAAACAACAACTGATAATCAACAGATTGTACAGTTTAGCTTTGTCAGTAACTCGCATAAGAAACAGGCACCGACCGATTGATATTACTGTGTTCTCCTTCCAGCTTACAGCTCTTGTCCATGGAGAACTGTTCCTGGACTCAGAGGATCTAGCTCTGCACCTTCGGAGGCCAGTGATGGTACAAAGTGTTAACAAACAAAGGAATGAAACTGCTGCGATGACTTCCAGAATGAGAAGCCAAAGTGGCTCCGGCAGACCATTCTCATTCTTATCAGTATGGCTGTCTTTGCCTGTGTCCTGATTAATTGCATTTTCACCTGTAATTATGATGTAGTGCACTTGTTCACTGTTCAGAAAAAGCACAGTACAGTAACACGGAAGTAACTGGGTAAACTCTATTTAAGAGAGAATGTATAGACAGGTATGAGTCATCTTGTGCCACTAAATGTAACAAGCATATGGAAGCACACAGAATCAATTTGGGCATCTTTAAAAAATAAGATGGGCCTATTAACAACGAACAAAAACGAGAAGAGCCTTAGACTAAAGATCAAATCACAGAAGGACAAAAGGAAGAATGTGGGAGATGGGACCCAACAAGGAAGCAAACGAAGTGTCAAGTTCAGGTCTTTATTTTAAACAGCACCATCCCATAGGCCCCAAATGATCAGTAACTTAGTGATCAGAAACTGACAATGCAATCTGCGATGTGACTAGGCTTACTTTTCTCCTGTTAGTGTCAAATAAATTTTAACAGCCTATAGTTAGGCTTCCATTATTGCACTATGTCCTCGAGCCCAGAAATGCACCCAGTTTCACTTCTAGGAATGAAGAAAGGGTTGGACTTCTTTTTAGACTAGCCTAATGGGTAGTTGACAGAATATTTAGTTTAGTAGATACTCCCTCCATATCATTTTATTTGACGTTTCGACAACTTTGACAAAATTAAGGAATGCATGATTTGACACTTTTGGCCTTCATCCCTACTCCCTCCAGCTGTGCGCTTATCCATCCCGAGCGTGAGAACGGTAGCGCGAGAGGTCAGGGGCAACAAAGGAATTCAAGATAGGGATGTGAATACAGCGTCAAATATTCTGACTCTTTTTTATTTGGCTTGCTGGCGTCAAGTATAACGATATGTAGGGAGTACTGAATTGCTGCAGTAATAGCTTATAGATAAAGTAGATTTATGAGATATTTTAATTTTTTTTTCCCGCACATGGATTGTCACCAGGAACTGTTGATTGAATCTTGCAACCAGTGATGTGCATATATGCTCTTGTCAAATTACAGAAGGAAAAGTGTCCAACAGCCAAGAAGAGGATAAATTCTATTGTTTACTTTAACATGTCAAATTTTGGAATATAAATATCACCATACATTGCTGGAGTGGACGGTTTGACGTGTCATTATTCTGGAAGCAATTCCATGCCAAGCTTGATCTGTTCAAATGCTGTAAAACAGGTAAGTTCAGGAACATAAACTGAAACATTTAAGCCACAAAAGGCGAAGGTGTACCTTTGGATTTGATTTAAGCATGTGGGAATATCTCCAACCAAAAAGTTATATGAGAGATCAATATCGGTTAGCTGAGATAACTGACACAATCCAATTTGATCATTGCTGTTGGCGGATTCCCTGAAACAAGGATTATAAATGCAACTGCTTGTTCATATGCCATATCAACTGATGTCTAAATATAAGAGTACTGTTAAGTTTTTGGATTTGACAGTTTGATCATTGTTTCTTGTCTCATTCAGCTTGTCTCCAGACAGTCAATTAAATTCAAACTGCATGCTGGCACAGTAAGCATGGCAAAATGCAGTCAATGCTGATTGATGCTAACTTCTTAACTAAATTGCTTCATCCTTTGTACAGAAAAAATAACATGCTTTCAAGTTCATGCTTACTGAAAACAACTTTTGGGGGTTTTGAGACACTGAAGAACAGTTACTTACATGTTCGAATCATTACTTGCCGGAATAATCCCTGTAAGGCGGTTATTGCTCAACCGTAGCTCAAGGAGGTTTCCCAACTTGCCAACCTCGGGAGGGATTGCGCCATCCAACCGATTTGCGTGAAGGTCTCTAGGGCATAAGAGAACAGATGAGTTATGAAACTGAAGTAATGCTGAGAACTGTGCAAATTGATTTTTGGCTCTTGCTTGTACATTTTTGTGATCTTTGTCATGTCACCAATCTCACTGGGAATGGGCCCTGCAAGTTGATTGGTGCTAAGGTTCAGCTCCATAAGGTTCTTTAGCTTGCCGATGTCTTTTGGTATTGAGCCCATGAATGTATTGTGATCCAACACGCTGCAAGAAGTTTGCCAAGACTATCATTCGGTGTTCATTTTAGATGAAATTAAAAATTAGAGTTACATGGACTGTAGTACTCACAGTTTTTGCAAAGATTTCAGGGATCCGATTTCTGGTGCCAAGAATCCTTGCAGAGATGAATTCGACAACTCTCTAGACAGTACAGGTAACAGACATATTATTATGAGATGAACACGGTCATTTTTTAAAAAAAAGAAAGAACAACACATTCATCAACAGAGAGGGAAACAAATGGTCTAATACTTTTTTGTTCAAACAACCACATTCACAATCTATTTTTTAAAAAAAATCACAATCTACATTTTTAAAAAAACATTCAGAATCTAAATTTGGAGAAATAACACTAGTCTTTAATTGTTTTTCTTTCAGCACAAAAATGGGAAATTTAATTGGCTTGAGGGATTGCTCTCCAGAACAATATGGCTTCAGGAGGGACCACAAAATCCACATACTCAAAAACATGTGCATGATTTTTTTTCTAGGGAGAAATTTTGTGAATCCTTCGTTGAGTCAACTGAAGACACGAGTAAAAAGTAATAGATAAAGTTCAATCATAGCTTCCACAGCTAGGCGCCTTATCGCGTGTCAGAAACTTTATCCACTTTTTACTGTGAAAGAACATGCATCATTCTGTCCTGCCGTTGGTGCCGAGAGGCATCTACGGTTCTACCTCAACCTACTGTTTAATTTCAACAACAATGGACAACCCTTAGTTATCCGTTTCAACAAGCTCTAAAAAACACATTTCGCGTATGGTTAGCAGCTTTGTTTTCCATCTCAACTATGCTATTTGGACAAGCAGACAGTAGAGGCCACAGCTACGACTCATAAAACACTGATGACGGACACACGAGAAGCTTAAAATTTTGATTAGAATCGTACAACCTTCATAAAAGATTGCTACAAAAAAGAAGAAAAAATCATGGGGCTCAACTGAGAGCGATCAGTTTATAGCTCTTACAGAGTAACCACTTGTCTGTTGAAAGCCGAGCACCCGACGCCGGACCATGTGCAGGGATCCTTGTCCCTGGAGTTCCAGTCCGATAGCTTCGACAGAGGATCATCGTAGATGGCTCTCTTGAACGCAAGAAGCGCAGATACTGCACACAACGCAAGAACACAGCACAAACCAAATTCTTCAGAACTCGCCAAGAGGCAAACTGAAGCATAGTGGAAGAGAAATAGTTGCAAAACACATGCGAGGAGAAAACCGAGCAATACCGTCATCTGAAACGGATTCAGAATTCCTGACGAGAAGCAAGCAGAGGATGGAGATCCCGAGCAGCCTCGCCGTCGACATGCCGCTTCTCCCCCGCCGAGCACGCAAAAACCCGGGGAACGAAGGACCACCACAAGAAAAAGAAGGTATCGAGGAGAGTTCAAGACGGCGGCGGCCTGCTGGAAGCAACAGAGAGGAAAGCAGACTCGTCCGCTTCACACGGTCAGCGAGCTTCTCGCGCGTGTTTATGGCCGCGAGGTGGAAGAAGACGAAGCATCTGCACAGTGCTTGCACTTAACGGCCACGCCAAGCAGTGATAATGGGCATGGGCTAGGCTACTACTCGCTAGTACTAGTCTAATCGTACGAGGACAAGGAGACAACCAAACCCACCCCCAGGTATTAATCCATCAGCTCCACTTTTTTTTTTTGCCAACCTTTCTGGGTCTCTCACCCTACAGCGGATGTACGTACTGGAGCTGAGTTTGTACACCTCAGGCACGTGCCACGTACCTACCGTTCCGCACACTGGCCTCAAGGCCCGCACGTGACATACACGCCCTTGCTTAGAGATGGTGATGCTCTGCTATCTCCAGTACTCACAGTCACAGGTTAAGGGACTTCACCTGAAGCTGGCACCAAATCTGAGAAAAGCACTGTACAAAACCAAGTAGAGATCACAGATCAGGACACAACACATGCGTGACACGCCCAGGTCCAGAGTACCAGATAAGGTGGCAAATCATCATCTTTACCTGAAGCTGACACTTGAGCTTATCGATTTATCAGATCAGAGTTCTGGAGTTCATCCCTCCATAGAAGTTTGAAATCTTCCGGGGCAATTCGGGTCTCAGCTTGGCAGTCTGGACACGCTCCCTAACGCAGACGTCCTGAAAACGACCCGGTTAGGTGACGATTCAAAATCTTCCTGGGGATCAGGGTATATAGAATACAGTTTCGTTCCATGTCACGGCCGGACCGAATATTTCTTTGCGCCGTGGTCGTTTCCTTGCACTTGCTTGCTTCCAACCAGGTACTTGGGCATTTTTATCGCAAAGAATGACGCGATAACCTGAGAAGGAGTTGTTGCAACCACTATTGCAGAAAGTTACGAGAATTCTAGAGTAATCAGAGATGGGGTACACATCACCATTGTCGCGTACTTAAATTTGACAGGGCGCCATCATGCGGTAACCAGGTCCAATGTCAGCCTGCAAGGAAAAGCAATATACAGTACACTAGTTGATCAGAATACATGAGTGACTGACAAGTCACAAGCATTACCATGCCTCAACTTGGGTTAGAACTTCGAACACATGCAAACAGTGCTGTTTTTTTTTTGGATAAAAGAAACAAGCCTTTTCTCACTTTCAGTGTTCAGATTGATTTGCGCGTCTGTAAAATTCTTGAAGCCCAGGGGTATTAAAAAAATTAAATGGGGGAATACGCACATGCAGGAGATTGTTTAGCTTAAAGATGTCCTGGAAAGTGAGATAGTGCTGCTTCGAAGCAAATCAACACAAGACTAATCATGATTCCTGTGGCTGGCAACTGGAATGGTGTGGGATATAGCCTTCAGACACAAGTTTCTCTGGTACTCTTCTGAGAGTGACATTCTTTACTTTATCTCTTCTTTCTGCATTTGCCTTTCTAAAAGAAGTGGTTGTTTCCCACCTTTGAGATTGAGCATTGAGTACTTGTAACCGCTCGCAATTCCCTGAAAGAGCATGGGTACAGAAAGAGATGCGTTACCTCTAGAAACATATCAATACTGAAGATAGCATGCTGATGTTGGTCGGTCCCATCTCCAGCCTCAGTATTCATTCCAAAGTCCAAACTGATTTGAGTTTCTTCAGATCTCAACCCTCCTTGTTTCTCAGCGCCTTGTTCCACCAACGAAAATTAGCTGATATCTTGTTCTTTACTATGTCAGTGTAGCGGTGTAGCTAGATATTGATAATCTCTGACCACATAACCTGAAATGCAGTCCGGATGCAATTTAATGCACAAAGCAACAAACAGAACAGTAAAAGGTGAAAAATACTTGACAACAAAAAGGAAGACTGTGATTATGAAGAACGCCGAAGAAACTACGCTTCTGACTTGCTCCCAAAGTCTCTTTTACTCCATTGACCACTAGCAAGTTAGTTGTTGATGCCACACTATAAAAGTTAGCAGTAGCATGTAAAGCAATCGAAGGGACTATATCATATACTCTGATGCTGCCATGGCCTTTTTCCACAGTGGACTGTGGGTGTGGCAGAATGTCAAACAAGGGAAGTTTTCAATTTTCACTGAAACCACCAAAACCATGATCAAACGCCGTGATTGGTAGCAGGTAATAGTTTTCATTAGTCTTTGCATACTTGTTTGTCGCAAGTACAGAAATATCTATGTTATCAAGACCATTGTTTGTTGCATCCAAATTATCTCAGTGGGGCAACAAAAGCGTTTAAAAATACCATACAAACAATCCAATGTGAAAAGAGAAATATGAAGATGCACCAAGAATCATATTTTCTGAATAATTGTTAGATTTATCAGAGACGGTTACAATGGATTTACAAACATTAACCCAAACAAAATCAAATACAGAAAAAATGATGTTTATAACTAAAATCACTTTAAAAAGAAAAAACTGCTGAAGAAAAACTGTTATTTGCTCAATATCTCCAGATGCTTACACGTTGATTTCAGTAAACAAATGATTCGTATTTGTTAGAACTACAATGACACTGAATTAGACCGTAAGTTACAAACAGTTAAAAGTTAGTTATGCCTATGCTTGGAAGAAAGTAAGTCCCAGGGGCCCAGGGCTCCAAGCTTGTTATCTAAGCCCCTGAAGCTTTTTGCTCCCACATTTCAATCTGCTTTACTGAATTTTCTTTCCTCTGTTTTAGCATCTTGAGTTCATGAGAGCTGAAGGGAGGAGGCAGATTGCATGGACCTGCATCATGAGAAGACTTCACCATGGAGTCCACAAGAAACTTCTTCTCAAGGCCGTCAGCTTGGCATGCCAAAGACTCAGAGCAGACCTCAACAGCTTCAGGTGGCTTAGTTGGTTTGAACTTTAAAAGCTTGGCATATTCAGTTAGAAGGTGAAGCATGTAATCATAAACGTGGTCCATACTGAGCTCTTCTTGAATGAAATTGCTTGCTTGCTTTCCTATTCGCTGTGCCTATAAAAGTTTTGAAGCATAAGAACAGTATTTCATTTAAGAAGAATTGAAAGGAAAAGGAACAAACTGAATAAAGGCACTTAAAATTCTAAATAGTCTACTCAGTGAAAAATTACTGCAACTTGTCCGATTTACTAGTTTTTGTATCATTGATAGTCTATAATACTCACCTTTGACTATTCCTTTTTCTAAGGAATACATTATAAAACCATATATTGATAGTCTATAATACTCAACAGTGAAACAATTTTGGTGATGGTTATATAAAGTTCCACGTGACAAATCTTAGCGTTTTAATTTAGAATATTGTCCGAAATACTTATACAGTCAGAATTTAAATGTCCAGCTGTCTGCATGCATGCGGGGTTTGGACCAAAGGTACCATTTAATAAATATCTTAACTCTATGTAAAACTCCAAAGGTTCATTAGTAAAGACATGGCAAGCAAAACAAATTCATTAAGCAGTAGGCACATTGCAGTTCTACAAATTTTGGATGAGAACTTCCACGTCGCAGTTCTTAATTCAATGCTCAAATGTTAAAGTCACTACTTGGTTGAAAAGTGTAGTACTACAGTGTTGGATGAGACCTTCCACGTTGCAGTTCTTAACAAGTCACTGCTTGCTCTATCTAACATTCTGTCATCATTCACTTCTTACATCATGGGCAGTTCTAATGCTATTTTCTTTTCAACAAAGTAACAAAAACTCAAAATTATGTCATGACAGTAAATTGATTCCCAAGAGCACTGTTATGGGCAGAAATTATTTGTGTGGAACTCTTTCAGAAGACAAAGAAAACCCAGAAAGACCCGAAGCTGTGCATTGCAGCTCAACTGGATTTCTATTAGTACCAAATTGACTTATTATGATTTTATCCATATCTGAT
The DNA here is from genome assembly GCF_000263155.2 of Setaria italica. Classification (NCBI taxonomy): domain Eukaryota; kingdom Viridiplantae; phylum Streptophyta; class Magnoliopsida; order Poales; family Poaceae; genus Setaria; species Setaria italica. Next base: position 25,886,879 of record NC_028456.1, on the reverse strand, counting down.
GTTTAAACCCGCAAAACTTAATTGCCTACAAATGTAGATGACCGCATGGAGATAGATGCAAAGTACCAGTTGCTTGTGAGAATTGCCCCAGTCAACAGCATATTTTATGGAGGCACATTTATTGTCATCCCGAACAGGCCAATAATGCTGAATTGGCATGAGTGACCTTGAAAAGAAATCATAGTATTTTGGTGTAACTAGCAGTGCCATTGAATCACAAGCTAGTATATATTTCTGACTGATTGACCACGCTGATCCTTCAATATAGATCTTGTACCTGTTAAAGTTAAGTAAATATTAAGAACTTTGATGCACCAATTAAACTATGCAACGTAACTCCTTGCTTGTTATAACTACACAAGAACAAAACAAAAGGAAGAAGAACCTGTGTGAACATTGACTACCCAAATCTGAGTCCTTATACCCTGCCTTGCTCTCTTTGAACCAGTCCTGCAACCGAACATCAAGAACAAAGTAAGATAATAAATATCTAAAGTATTTATCACCTAAAGAAAAATTACAGAGGCAAGAATCAATAGTATTCGATTTGGAATTAACCAATTTAGTCTGCGAGGGGGGGAAGGGAACAACTATATTTTCTCTATTAAGAGTTGCAGGGATGGAAAGAGTTACCTGAGCATAAATCCTTGCGTTCCAATCTTTTGTACTAGAGACATTACACTTAACCAATTCCTGCCGTGTCGCCGAAACTGATGGATTCCCTTTCCAGTAAGCATAAGGTTCCCTATCCATCCATTTCACTCTATTATTACCATCCTTTAAGTCTTCCTGCAGGGCATCCCATGGCTTTATGTTGATCTCCGGCCTGCCAACCAAGAATACCCATTGCCATCAAAACAGTTGTACTTCATATGAATATCTGAAGAGTCATTTCTGAACATTAATATCCAAAGATAAGCTAAGGAAACTATGAATTAATTTGGTCGTTCTCTTTGTGATACTGACAGCATTAGGCATTAATCTAGTGAACAGTAAGTAGCACACAGTAGAAACGGTGCATACATTATATCATGGCTGCTGATTCGAACATATCATAGAGAAGCAATTTTGGGGACATCAAAGTTCTGGTGCCCAGTTCCTCATTCATCCCTTTTAGAATAAAAATTGACAAGTCAAACGCAAGCAGGAAAGTGAAATTACCACCCCCAGAACGACCAATCCGGGAAGACGATGTCCAGCGTCCTGTCATCCCCGCAGTAACGGAACAGCGGCGGCATGACCTCGGCGTACTTCCCGCGGTAGAGGTGGGTGTGGACGACGGGCCAGTCGACGGTGTCGAACATGAGTTCGAGGTCGGGGACGCGGCCGGGGTAGCGGCGGAGCAGCTGGAGGACGCCCCAGACGGTGAAGAGGTCCCGCGTCTGAAACGCCGGGCGGAACCGCTGGACGTAGGCCCGGCCCCCGAGCACAACGAGGCGGAACGTGGCGGTGAGGCGGGCGCGGCGGAGCATGGCGCGCGTGACCCCGCCCGCGGCGCGCCATGGGCGGAGGTCCTCGTGGATGAAGCGGAAGTAGGATGGGCACGAGCGGTTGGAGGGATGGGAGGCGGCGGGGGCGGGCGGTGGTGGAGGGCTGGGGGAGGAGGGGCAGATGGAGGGAGAGGACAGCGCGCGCGCGAGGGTCGGGGAGGTTTTGGGCGCCCTGGTGGTGTGGGAGAGGTTGAGGGCGGTGGGGCAGGAGATGGAGTACAAGGCGGGAGGTGGTGTCCGGGAAAGGGGGAGGAGGCGAGGGTGGTGACGGCCGCGGCGGCTGCGGGTGCTCTGCTTCCGGGTGGAGTGCGGCCGCCGCCGCGCCGGGAATGGCCACGGTGGCGGGGTGGCGCGTCAGGCGTCCCTGAAACTGCAAAGAGGAAGGAAACGAATCGTTAGAATGGTGAACCATTTGGGCCCCAAGGCTCCAAGGCCCAAATAATTTGTGCCCCTGCCATCCATCCTCTAGCCCACCCAAGCCGATTCCAAGGCCCCCTAGCGGTGGACATTTGGGCTAACGCGGCAACGGTTAGCGGAGCCGGCCCATGCAAGGCGAAAACGATCGGAAAGAAAGCAGCCGAAGCAAAAGCAACAAAAGATTCCCGCTGATTCCTCCAAACGGTATCTCGCTTGGTCACGGCGCATGTCGCTGACTCACCAGACTTGCACCACAGACGTGGCGAGCTTCCAGTTCCCAGGCTCCACATGCCCGTGGGCTGTGGCTGGAAGCTCCATCCAGCCATCCTCCTAGCTCGTGACTCGGGAAACCTCTCCGGTCACCCTCTATCTCTTCCCGTTTTCCGTTCATTCTTTAAAGACTAGCCTACACGGACTCCCGTGGTCGTACCAAACCATGCTTGAATTGCTAGCAGGTTGGCACTTGGCAGATATTCAGCACTTGGACCGTGCGCCCCCGCACCCCACCACAGTTCTATACTTCTATCATCAGCACAGTGCGCGTGCATTAATGAACGAGCACCGTGACGCGCGGGGCACCATAGGATACAGAATACAGAAAACCGTAGGGCATCTAGCCTACGGCCTACCTACCGTCCTACCGGTCTTCCTGCGCCGGCGGTCCCAAAGCAAGCCGACGCGGCGGACCTGCTCGATGCCTCGACTAGAGGAAGTGGGAGCACTGCTGCAGTTCGGAGATCACGGCGCACAAAGCGGCAGCGCCTCCTTAAAGTCACTTTCACGGCCTCAGTCTCTGCGATCAGTCCACGGCTTCGACGGCGCTTCCTCAAGTCAGCAGTCAGCTAAAGGAAGAACAAGCTTTGGACGGCTATAACATATCGTTTCAGAGGTAAATCATGCAGCAATCATGGAGTGGGGGAAGTGCACTCTTTTTTCCAAAGCGAAGCCATGAAAATAACTCTAGGCCATGTTGTGGGGTTGTGGCCCTGGTTAGCGTCCGGGTAGGCGGCTAACGGAATTGGAATTGGTTACGCACAGCACAGTGCTTTTGTGTGCTGCGGCGCGCGGCAACCATTTGCGGGCCAAGCAGAGCTCGACAGCCAGGCAGAGCTACTAGCGAAAAGGAGAAACTGCCATCGCTACGCCCGAAACTGGAACGTTGCCAAACCAAACCATTCGCGACCTTGCTTTGATACAGCAACGCAAGTTAATTCGCGCACTCTTCGCCCCCAGAAAGGAAAGTTACTCCGTCGTTCGTCATGTTTCTACAAAAAAAAACTCGCATCGTTTCCTAAGGACAAAAAGGTAAGGGGAGAGATACTCGCGATCATGCGAGAGCGAGAGGCGACAGCGCCGCAACGACAGAGATACCGATCGAGGCGCGATAAGGAGGAATCAGAGAGCTTTTCGACTCACAGCGGTGGTGGCGGTGATCCAGCGAGCCGAGACGACCGCAGCGACGGCGACGACGGAGAGGAAGAGGAAGGCGGCGCTCGTCCTCGACAGCGCCCCGGCGAGAACGGTCCGCCGCCGGCAGTCCCCCGGGCCGGCCGTCGCCATGGCCGCCGGGGCCTCGACAGTGGCCGCTCCCGGGTCTCGGCCCAGGTGAGGGAAAGCAGAGGAGAGGTATGCTAGCTTCCCCTGCTTCCGGAAGAGCGGACTAGTAATCAGCGGCTGCTCCCGTGACCCTGAGCTCTCAGTCTCAGTTATGACGTCCCCAGACGGCTGATTTTATGAGTGGGGCTGCGCGGGCAAGCGCGGAAGTGCGCGAGGCGGTTCAAGGCGGGCACGAGCTGCAAGGGGACTTTGTTGGAATGCCAAAGTTGTACTGTAACCCGTTCGCAAGTTCTGACCAGTTCGTCAATCGTCGCGTTCAGACACGGAAATGGGCTGGAGCAGGAACAAAGACGGGAAATGGGCCGTTGGCGAGCTTTTTGCATTTTTTGGACGTCGGGCGAAATTTTGGAGCGCGCCGCTTTCACGCGGGCCGTTGAATATGGTCACATCAAAAATTATAATGACTTGCCACTCATTCAAGGGAATATGGAGGCAAACAGTATGCTTCAATTAGTCCTATTAGATGCGTGTTAATTATATGGAAGAAGTACCTCAAAATTAGTGATAACACTTGGTGGGACAAAACATTTTTTTCCCACGCACTCACTACATTTCCATAGGGTAGAAGAAGAGAGGACGAGGGTGTTTCGAGGTTTCTCAAGTGGCATTAGGCTTAGAGTGCGCCACAGCCACAGGGAGCAGGACAACAGACTGGGGGGTGGCATGCAATCGGGAGGAACATCCGTCGCAACACGCTAGGTTAGTTTTCGAATCATATGCTTTAATTAGTTAGCTTAGTTATGCCTAAGGTTTGTTAGTTTTAGCAGAAGCAAACTAATTTCAGCATAAAGACAAACCAATCCTTAAGCTATCCATCCAAAAAGGAAACATATGCTTAACAAATACTCCCGTTTTAATTTTTCTAGGTTTATAAATATTATTATGCATCTAAATATACATTATATCTAGATGCATAATATCTATACATCTAAAAAAACTAAAACGACCTGCAACTTAAAACGGAGGGAGTACATGATATATATGATATATATAGGCAGCGTAACCATCTTACTATTACTAATTGGAGGCTCCTTTTGAAGCCTCTAGGTGAAGCCACCTAGGATTCCTAGGTGGACACTCAAGAGAGAAATCCTAAAAATTCTCACAAAAAAGAAAAACATCCGACAATCAATCGATAGATTCAAATCATCATAGCCATTGGATCTATTATACCTATGCCATTATGAAAATAGCCTAAAGTAACCCACTAAAACTATATATAAATTACCCACCTATGCCATTATATAAAATAAACAAAAGCAACCCCCTAATCTTCATCAAACATACCCACTTCTGCCATTATAAACAATACTTAAAATAATCCCCTAATTTGCAACTGAATTTAATCCCTTAAATTTGCATCTATATTACCCATGCATGCTATTATTAAAAATAACATAAGGTAACCCTACGTTTGAATCAAATAACCTTAATTAAAAATATATATATAATTCTAAATCATCTATACCTTGCACTATTGGTATTCGATATACAATTAAGGTCTATAAGCATGATGTGTGTCACCATTTATAAAGATCTAAAGTGATGTGAATATAGATTTCTATGTTAAAATTGTATCTCAAACTTAGGGTTCATTAAATAAATTCAAGCGCATACCTGCGATGCAAAGTGAAAAGTTAAAGATTATACATGTGGATGAAAATATTATAGAATAATTACTAACTAAAATCTATCACAATTGGATGAAGATTTTAAGTATATACCTATATAAGTATTGTGTTCGAATATTTAACAAACGAGAGGTAGTTTATGGTAATAGTTTTGTAGCAATGTAGTCTCATTTTTTTCAATTGGAGGCTCCCATTAATTCCCACGAGACAAGCTAGAAAAAAGAGATAAATTCTCATAAAAATTAAAAATATCAAACACCAATCCTGTAAACTCTAATAATCATAGCCATTGATCTATTATATTTTCTAAAAAATTACCCAACACTATCATTGTGAAAATATTAAAAAATGAGCTCTAAACCTGTATCTAAATTACCGAGCTCAGCTATTATAAAAAATAATCTAAAGTAACCCCATAATTTTCATCCAATTTACTAATATTTATCATTATAAATCATTATAAAGCATAACTTAAAATATCATTCTAAAATTTTATCTATGTTACCCACGTACGTCGTTATTAAAAATAACCTAATAAAGTAAGCATGTGCATCATACATCCAAAAGTAAATTAATATATGATTCTAAGTGACCTATTTATATCATTGTTAATATAAAAATGCTAAGTTAAAGTATATACATATGATGAATCCCACTATTTAGACCATTTATATATGTATGTGAGGAATCGATGAAAAATATTGATTTATATGCTAAACATAATGTATGGAGGATTGGAGGTGCGATACAAAATGGAAAAAGTATGAATATGGATGAAAAAGTGCATAGAGTAATTATTAATTAAAAACAATCACAACTAGACAAAGATAGGTACATATCTATATAAGTATTTTGTTGAAGTATTGAAAAAATAAGAGAGTAGTAGGTAAACAATTTTGATTATTAGTTAGGAGTTTAGTTTCTAAATAATTTTTAAATACAATAGCTTCTAAAAACATTAGCCCGTACGGGAGCACGGGTTGGTGGACTAGTATCAGCTAAATGGGTATCGACTCTCAACATAGATCAACCCTCAAATCTAAAAAAAAGAGAGTTAAACTATGACGTGTAACCTAAACAGATCTCTTCCACTATATGCCACAGAGATAAACATCAATTTAGAGTTAGAGGTTTAGATACATCAAGATGCATAATCTTGGATGGAGCAATTTATATTTGGAACTCCTACCTTAGTAGGACACATAAGCACTTCCCTCAAGAATGATTGAGAACGTAAGGTTGCCAACGAATCTAAATATTTCATGACATTGAGGACAAAATCCCCTTCTTACGTGCCAGATCTTCTCTCCAACCTCTTCCTATTGTACATACATCTATGGGCCCATCAGAAGGTTGGGACAGTTCTAAATATGGGGCTGGACACCGGGACGTATCTGACATGAAGACCATGGCGCAGGATAGCATAGTCTACATGGAAAGACAGTAACTAGTCGAGGATTAGGAAAGTACTCGTTGTAATAAGAGTAGAACTCCTCTAGTCGTATTCGACTAAACCAACCGACCAGTAATCCTGCCCCCGGCAATATAAAGTGAGGCAGGAACTCCCTCCAAAGTAATTAATCCAACTAATACACAGGACATAGGGTATTACACAATCTAACGACCCGAACCTATCTTAATCGTATGTCTGTGTTTACCTTCAAGTTCCTGTTCTCGACGAGCCCCACTAACTAAAATACTACCTCGGGTATCCCCATCGGTGGATTGCCGGGTTTAAACACGGACACCTCCTTTCCCCTTCATTGTTTCCCCTTCGTTGTTTGTTCTCCCACCTATGGTTGCAGAAGAGACCTTTTTTCCTTATATCTAATACTACCATGAGTTATGCTCAAGTTAGGCTTTGAAACACATGCTTTACATACGGGGGCTTAATGCTGTTCTTATGAGAAGGGTTTCCCAACAAAATTTCATCTTACGCTATATTCATCAGACCGCTTAAGATTTTAAATCTTAACAAAGTATATTGCCTATCATTCATCAAAATTCTTACAAAGTCTTGTTACCCTTTGTATTCTAGTCTACGCTCTACGTGCGTCGACAGTGTCAATGATTCTCCCACGCCTCCACTTGCCTCACCACATCCGCCCTCTCTTTTCGCAGCGCCTCCAGCTCTTGGGCACTGAAAGGCGGCTGCAACCTGCAGGGGCCGCCTTCGCCGCCGGCGCCGTCCACCTCCACCGTGTCCATCATGAACTGCCTCTCCACCAGCCCGCGCCTCCCCCGCATCATGGACTCGACGGTCACCTCCGCGGCGCCGCGCGGCACCGCGGGCCTGTACCGCAGCAGCCTCGCGTACTCTGACAGGAGGTGGAACATGTAGTCGTAGACGCGATCCATCGCCAGGTCCTCCCGGACGAACCGGCTCGCGTTCCCGCCGATCTCCCTCGCCTGCAGGGCACGGCAAAGACAAGAACAACGTTTGGTCCCGGTCCCGAACCCGATCGTGTTTTGTTGGTGGATTGGCGCAGGCCGGGAGAGAAATGAAATACCTTGTCCGTGTGGGCGTTGCCCCAGTCCACGGCGAACTTGATGGAGCGGCACATGGCGATGCCGCGGTCGCGGACCACGGGCCAGTAGTGCCGCAGCGGCGCCAGGCCCCGGGAGAAGAAGTCGTGGAACCTCGGCCGCACCATGAGCGCCACGGAGTCGCACGCCAGGATGTACTTCTCGCTCACCGACCAGCCCCGCCCCTCGATGTAAATCTTGTACCTGCACGCACACGTGCGCTCGCATACTAAATGTGGCACGGAACAACAGGAAGGGGCAACTGCGAAGTTAAGGGCGAACAGAGGCTCATGTGATTCTACCTGTGCGTGCACTGCTTGGACAGGTCTGATTCCCTGAATCCTTGCCGCAGCTCCTTCCCCCAGTCCTGAAAAAGATGCAAGGATCACCCGTGTCACACGTCACGTGCTCTGGCGTGGCGAGTGCCGCCAGTGTGGATTGCAAGTGTGTTCGTGTACGCCTGCGCGATTCAGGGAGTTAAAGTGTGTACCTGCGCGTATATCCGCGCGTTCCAGTCACGCTTGCCGGACGCGTTGCACCTAAGGAGGAACCGGCGTCCGGCGCCCACGTTCGGGTTCCCCTTCCAGTACGCGTACGGCGACCTGTCCGTCCACTTCACCATGGTGTTCCCTTCTTCTATCTCCCTCCGCAGCGCTTCCCATGGCTTTATGTTGAGCTCAGGCCTTGCAAAATTCAAAGCGGAACGGAACACTTTGTCACTCAAAATCACGGAGCATCACGTACGTCGTACAGGCATGGTCACGAGGAAGAATTGCAATGCAATGTGCGTATTTACCAACCCCAGAACGACCAGTCAGGGAAGGCGATGTCCAGCGTCGCCTCGCTGCCGCAGTACCGGAACAGCGGCGGCAGATGGGGGTGGTGGCGGTCGGCGGCGCCGACGACGGGCAGGTCATCGCAGTCGAACATGAGGTCGAGGTTGGGCACGCGGCCGGGGTAGCGCCGTAGCAGCTGCAGGATGCCCCACTGAGTGAACACGTCCCGTGTCTGGAAGCACCGGCCGTAGCGCGCCACGTAGAGGCGGCCCGCGACCACGGTGACCCGGAACTTGGGCGCGAACCGGCGCGCGCCCTCCACGGCGTCGAGCGTGACACCCGTGTCGCGCCACGGGCGCAGGTCCTCATGGATCCACCGGAAGTAGGCCGGGCACTCCCGCGGGGCTGGCGCTGCTGCACCGGCGGGGGACGGCGCGGGTGGCAGCTCAGGAGGACGAGGCGGTGGAGCGAAATTGGCCGGTGTCTGGTTCGTGCTCTTCGTGCCGGCGTCGGTGAACCGTGGCGGAGCCGGCGCTGGCTCCGGCCCCGTTGCGGCATCGTGCGCTAAGGTTGGGGTACCGACAGGACTGATCGGAGTGACCTGTAACTTAGTATCAGTAAAATAAATATCGCATAAGATGCATCATACGTGTCGTGAGAAGAGAAGCAAATTCGTAAGCGAAAATTAACAAGTTTGACGATCTAGTGTGCAGGTTTCAGCTGTACGACGGCAGAAAAGTGTCGGCAGCCGTGCACTTGTTCTAACTTGCAACCTGGTTATTATTCAACTACCAAGGTCACGGTTGAACCGATCATCCAAATACTACTCGCCATGTGTGTCGAGTCGAGAGTCAAGACTCTGAGACACGGACAGGAGAGAAAAATTGCGGCATGGAAAAACATGTAGGTGTTTCCTTGCAGGGGAACCTTACTCTGGCGCTGGCATACATCCAGGAGGCGGTGACGAGAGCCCCGGCGACAAGCGCCGCGAAGAAGACGACCACGCCGCCGTTCGCCGCCGGGCACGGAGCTGCCGCAGCCAGGCTGCTCCGTGCCAGCCGGGCCGCCTTCGCCGCCGCGGTCTCCATTCCTCAACCGGATGATGGCATCTGCCTCCGCCTTTCCGCGAGCAGGAACGAACCAGCAACGGACGGGCACATGAGGCGACGAACACACCACGGCGCCGTGGTCCCTTTCTTCTTTCCCCCTTCTTATCACGTCAGCACGGGCTCATGTCCGTATTCCATTTCCTGCTCGCGCCTTCAGGTGTGCCTGCGGATTTTTTTGGGGGGCGTGTAGGATGGGGGAACGCGAGGATCAGAGGCCGCGACGCCGGTGGAGCGCGGTATTTGCCCCTGATGCTGACCGCGCGCCTACCCCAAGCAGCATCGGTCAGATGCTATTCCGGCTAGGACGAGCGGTGGGCAGCCGCCCGGCGGTTGTTTTCGCCTTTCGCAGCGTGCTGAGGGTCTGCTTGACTTGGTGGTCGCTTGCAGCTTCCACTACCTTCTGTTTCGCAGTGATGATTTTGCGTCATGGAACGTCACCGATCACCGTGACTCTTATCCATGCACGTTAGGTTAGCAGCCCTAAGGGAGTAGCATAAAAGTGGTTGAACGTCGTTTCTGGTTAGCTGCGTCTGCTCTCTGGCTCTCTGCTGCTCCTGTTCCTTTGCCCTCTCCGGTTCGCTGTGTTAGGAAGTGCGAGTGCAGCCACCACACCAGACTCGCCCCAACCTTACCTGACCTCATGTGCATGCAAGAGGAGGGCGGCCGAGTAGGACCCAGGAAGTAACTGATGACTGGTCCGAGCCGCCGCCATTGGCACGGCCACACCAGGCGATTGTTCTCATTCCGCGCATCGCTCGTCAGTGGCGAACATATGCCCTGGGCTTGGGCCCACCACGCAAGCGCGACGCGGACCGTGGTGGCGCGGTCAGGTGTCCAAGCTCTGCGTGACTGCGTCGATATATATACCCCCACGGACGGACCGGCTCATTGGCTCATTGCAGAGTTCGACAAAAAATTCCAAGCAGTCTCTGTCCTCCTTCCTCCAGGATGGCGCCGCAGGTACAGCTCCAGTTCATTTCGCAGCTCCTCGCATCTTTCTCTGCTTCGGACTGTTCCCTGATAGGGTTCTAATTCATTGCTGGGCTGTTTGCTCCGTGGCAGCAGAAGGTGGTCTTGAAGGTCTCCTCGATGAGCGATGACAGGGTGAAGCAGAAGGCAATGGAAACTGTTGCGGATATCTACGGTAATTTCAGCTAGCTTGTACTGTCAGCATGATCTGTCACTTTCTTCGGTTCTTCAACTTGTTCGCTTCAGCTTATCAGCCGGCTTATCAGCCATCAAATAGTGTTTTCTCTCACAACAAATCAGCCGTTTCAGCTTTTCAGCCGGCTTATCTTTTTCAGTGAGCCATGGTTTCTCTGTGCTGAATTTGAGCTCTCCTGCTAGGCTGCTAGCATACATATGCTGGTTTTCATTCGTTCATTTATTTATTTCATTTTAATAAACAGGAATCGATTCGATTGGCGCTGATGTCAAAGAGCAGAAGGTGACTGTAATCGGTGACATGGACCCCGTTGAGATCGCCAAGAAGTTGAAGAAGTTTGGGAAGATCGATATTGTCTCGGTTGGGCCGGCGAAGGAAGAGAAAAAGGACGACAAGAAAGGGGGAAAGAAGTGATCGAGTGGATTCTCTCGAGTCACGTCATCGATGCCACGCTGATTTATCCCCAAAAGAGTCGCTGAGTGCATGTTTGGTTCAGGAACTAAATTAGTATCTGTTCATATCGAATATTTAGATACTAATTAGAGTATTAAATATTAGTTAATTATAAAACTAATTGCATAAATGAAGGCTAATTCGCAAGACGAATTTATTAAACCTAATTAGTTCATGATTTGACCATGTGATGCTACAGTAAATATGTGCTAATTACGAATTAATTAGGCTTAATAGATTTGTCTCACGAATTAACCACAGCTTATGCAATTAATTTATATAATTAGTTCACATTTAATTCTTCTAATTGGTATCCAAACATCCAATATGATCCAAACTAGTCCACGAATCCAACCACCCTCTGATTCTCCTCTTAGGATGAACATACATAGCAGAACTAGCGGTGTCGGTGTTTTAATTTGCTTACCGTCGATGTAGCGAGTACGGTGTACCTTTAGACCAAAGCTTGGTGTACAGTCTCCCGTCTGGCTACCTGCAAGGGGTTATAATTAATAAACTAGGTGCATTTGTTGCAGGAACAGAAGCTTATTTTTTATGCTACACATGGTATATTGCTTTATTATTATTATTATTATTATTATTATTATTATTATTATTATTATTTTCACTTGTCTATAGAGCTGGTAGCTCAACATGTTTGGGCCAGTTTACAACATGTTTCCAACTGCGGAAGTTTTTGCCATATTATTCAGTTGGGTAGGCTTGGAACTTAAAACTAGCGAGAATTTCTTTTTTTTTCTTCTGTAGCACTCAAAATTATTCGAATTAGTTTAGAAAATCCAGTCCATTTCCCCTTGCCTAGGATCACTTTTAAACTCATTCGAGGGGTGAAACCTGATAGGATAAGACCAGGTAGCCATGTAAAATCAAGAGTTCAAAATGATTACTTAACGTCGGCCTTACCATGTTCATCTGGAATGCTACCTTGAACACGACCGTAGCGAGAATTTTTTTTCATTGTAACGGGACCAACAATATTTTTCCTTTAAAAATTAGTCAAATTTAATTTTTCAGTGGAAAACTGCATAGAACTCGTATGAGCACCACTTTTACGGTTTTACCATCCTGGAGTTACCGCTAATTAAAACTCAAGATGTGCCGTACGAATTGAAATTTCTGTACCATATTTTGTTACTTGGGTGTCGATCTTTTTTCTAAAAAATGATTGAGGTTTTTCTTTAGATTACAAGTGCTGCCTCACGACTAGCACTAAAAAATGATTGAGGTACCAATCTCAAAGTTATACTTTTCGCATCTCCTTGTACTACAATCCCAAAGGCTTGCAAGTCACAACCTATTACGGCACAAAGACAGTCGAAAAGGCCCAGCCAAAGTGGCCTCATCTTGGATTCGCCATTGTGTGCCCAACCCATAAAACTGCGCAGCCCGACTCAATTCTCCTGGGAAGGATCCATGACGTGGCCGAGGAACAAGACCTCGGCCTTCTCGTACTCGACGATCGCGAACATGAACGGATGGTCCGCGACGAAGCTCATCGGCGGCGGTGGGGGATTCTCCGGAGGACTGTAAGTTGGGCTTGAAGCGGAGTACGTCGCCGCCGCCGCCTCCGTGCCATCCTCGTCGACCTCCACGGCGCACGTCTGCCGCACCGCCGACACGTACAGCCCCTCGGGCGGCATGTTCGACACCATCCCGGACAGGTCAGCGACGCCCTCGTCGAACGGCGCGGTCAGCCCGAGCTGGCAGAGCGCGCTCACCACGTCGAGCCCGGAGGAGAACTTGAACTTGGGGATCATGCACGGGCACACGACCTGCTCGCGCCGGGGCGCGCACCGCATGACGAAGTCCGGCTGGGTGACGGCCGGGCGCAGCAGGTCGGCGAGCCCGTCGCGCCCGTGCGGGAGGAAGATGAGAATGCAGAAGCACGGCGCCCCGGGGTCCAGCCTGCCCTCGCGCCCCACCATCTTGTAGAAGCACTGGATGACCTTGAACCCCAGGCACGGGTCGTCGAAGCTCTCGGCGCACTGCATGCCGGCGTCCGACAGGAACGGCACCCGCACGGGCCTGCCGTCGCGGCGGAAGAAGTCGTGGGGAACGGTGTCCGACGGGTCGAACCTCCGTGCCCACTTCGCCTTGAAGTGCAGGCCGTTGGCGAGGACGATCTTGGTGTCGGGGCCGACCAGGTCCCTGGAGAGGATGTTGGGCAAGCGCCCCTTTGACCTTTGTGGCCCGATTGATGAAATCGTTCACCTCGGCGCGCGACTCCGCGGGCCGGTTCTTGAAGTCGACGGATCTCGTGACGGCCCGATGAAAGGAGACGGCGGGGGTAGTATTATTATGAAAGGAGACGACGGTTCTTGCTCACACATTGTATTATTACTTATTAGCCATGTGCCAAACCGTTTGATACAGAGCTGCATCTCATAATAACGTTTCGAAATAAAATAAATAACACATATTATGATAGAATTTGTTTATTCAAATTTGAATTATAAACTTAGCATGAATAGTTATGTTTTCCTCTACTTGTTTGGGGAGGAATACTCGTATACACATGGGAGCATTAAGTGATGCACGTACGAGTGTTAAAGGTTCTCAAATTTAGCCTAGCAAATTTAAGGATCAAGTTTAATAAGGATCAGACTATAGTAATATATAATTTTTAATAAAAATAAATAGAGTTAGATTAGATTGTGAAGGAGGTACGAGGGCAGGAGTGATCAAAGCTTGTGCCAAGGTGAGATATATACGACCAGGAGTGTAGTGTTTAGTCCTGAGCATTTAGGCCTGGCCCGATCTGAGCCCACCAGGTTTTTGCCAGTCCATAGCTGCTATGGGGCGGGCTTGGTCAGCGGAAAACAAGGTCCAGCTCGAGCTTGCCCGGAAAAAAAAGAACTAGAAGGTCGAGCTCGGTCTAAAAATCTGGCTCAGCAACTTTCATGGAATTTTCGATCCGAAAATAGTGTACAATTTCTTTTCTTTTAAATATCGTGCTATTGTCCTCACATGTTTGTAACCAGCAAATAGATTCCATATCAGGGGCGGGTCCAGCCCTATTCCGTGTTGTCAAGTTGCACTGAAAATTACGAACATATGGATGAATATAACGCATCATTTAGTGAGGATGACAACAATGACTTTTGATATGGATCTGCCCCTGTTCCATATAATATTATGAAACTCTTCCTGGTTAATATGGAATCTGGAGCTAGCAAGAATCCTTCTGGGCTACTCAAAATTATTTAAATTAGTTCAGAACAATCCTTTCTATGAACCAAGCATTGCATAGGCATTGAGCAAAGGTAGGTGTATGTACGCTATATACATTCGATCAAACCGCAGGCTTCGAATACAGCCTAATCCACATGAAGGGCGTAGGATGAGGTTTGGGCGACTCCCAGGGTCGTAACTCTCATATAAGTTGAGTTGCTGGGCTCTTACATGACCTCAACCACTGTCGTTGTTCCTTTCTCGTCCACTGCGTGCACAGTAGACGTCTGCACACGGTTGATCCAAAAAGCCCCTAGGGCCGTTCTATACAGGTGTGCACGGGTGGCAAATTGTAACGACCTACAAGTTGGGGATCGGACTATTAAACTAACTGGCCTCACAAAATGTTACTCAGATTGTACTAGGTCGTTTTGATTTTTTAAGATTAATAATTTTGACTATGCACATAGATATACGCTATGTTTAGATACATAATAAAATCTATGAATATATGAAAACTAAAATGACCTATAATTTGAAATGGGGGAGTACAATATAAGATGGAAAGATGTTTGTTTGTTTTAGCTTGTGATCGTAGAAGCTAAAATTCATGATCCTAAAAGATAAAGATCCATTTTTGCTTCTTAAACTGTCGCAATAGTCTAATTTTGGCACTCGAAATACAAAAGCAGACAAAGAATACTCTTAAACTATACATGTTGACCATTGATTAGGTGGTTTTTGCTAAGTTGGTAGACACATCACTATTTTGTTCTACAGACACCGGCCTACGGGTGGAAATAAAGCTTTTGTGATAGTGGGAGAATAAATGTAGACTTCACCGTTTCTAAAATGGAAGTGTGTTAGTTAACCGATAATTAAGAAGGCCGGGCCAACAGTCACTGGGCCTGCACGCATATGGTCCATGCGACGTCCTGCACACACATAATAGTTAGGCCTTGTTTAGTTGGCAAAATTGGGAGGTGCCAAATTACTGTTACAGCACTGTAGCACACTGTAGCGTTTCGTTTGTATTTGTGAATTATTATCCAAATATTGACTAATTAGGCTCAAAAGATTCGTCTCGCAAAGTACAACAAAACTGTGCAATTAGTTTTTAATTTCGTCTACATTTAGTACTCCATGAACCGCAAGTTTGATGTGATGGGGAATCTTCTTTTTGCATAGTGTCAAAGTTGGGAGTTGGGGGTGAAGTAAACAAGGGGTTTGTTGCGCACGGATTTGTTCACCAACCTGCCATTCCAATCCCAGAGCTCTGACCGACCTGTCGACAGCGCGTGTATCTCGTGCTCCAACGACAGCGCCAGGTCGTGTGTGTTCGCCTGCATCGGCCACGGACGGCTTGGGCCCTTCCTACGTTCGCTGTCACAGAGCATGAGAGCAAGGACACAATTAATTACACAAATCATGGCGTCGCGGGTCTACTCCTCCGATGCCAAGGGCCAACCGGATAGGTAATAGCCAAGCCATGGCAACCTTCTAACACCACACCACGAAGACCGGAGAACCAACTAGCCAGGGATCAGGAGAAGATCACCCTTCAGCATGTGTGGGCGGCAGGAATAAACAAAGCGCCCCAGTTGACTGATCCCCAATGCGACTGACGAGCCAAGTTGTCGAGGGCGATTCCTTTCGTAATGGAGGAGGCGTGTTTGTCTGTTTGATGAGAACGGCTCGGGGGTAACCTTTTCGGTGAAATCCCCATCTCTCCACTTCTCCAGATCCGCCCACGAACGGAGACGCCTTCCCGGCCTCAGCAACTGCCCCCCACCAACCACAGCCAGGAAACAGAAGCGGAGCCCTGTTCTCTCTGTGTCTCCCGGCCCCCTTCTGGCCTTCTCATAAAGGACGAGGCCGCCGTACGTGCTCCACACGCTCCTCACTCCTCAGGCCTCACTCCCGTAGCTCGAGCTGTTCGTGGCGGACAGAGAGCGTGAGCCATCACCGCACGGCCTGGAAAGGGGCAGAGGAAGAAGAGGAGGAGGAAGAAGAGCGAGATGGCCAGGGCCGGGCTTGGCGTGAAGGCGACGCCATTCACGTACGCGGCGCACGCGCTGGCCGCGGTGGCGGCGGTGCTGGTGCTGGTGTGGTGCGTCCACTTCCGAGGCGGCCTCGCGCTCGAGGCCCCCAACAAGAACCTCATCTTCAACGTAAGCGACTACCCCATGCTTCTGCTTCCTTTTTGCCCCATTTCTCTTTGCAAGTTGCAAGCCTCTGGGATGATTAGCTTTCCTCTCTCAGTTTAATTTGTTCCTTGCTTTGTTTGTTACGGGTCACGTCAGTGGGGGCGCTTTACCGCTTTAGCAACAAAGAGGAATATCGGACCCTAGTACCTGTTCGGTTCTTAGTTCTGAATCAATTGTGTTCTTAGCTATTCCAAAAATCTGGAATTTTTGGATTGAAATCGTCAGCCTTATGAGCTTTGAAGGTTTGATTCGTTCGGCGCTGTATGATAGATTTGATCTGGCACTAGACGATCATGATCTGTAGTCTACTAGAGGCACTCTTCTGTTTTTTCTTGATAAGATTGAGGCACTCGTTTGAGCCAATTGATGAAGACAGATGCAAAAAATTCAAAAAGCCATAACACTGGTCCTTTTGTTCACTGGGAGCTCATGTTCACATACAATATTATACTAGTACTCCGTAGATAGGAAACGAGACGGAAATGATGCCAAGATTTTAGATAGCATACATACATAAGAAAGTCAACAGCACATGGGGCTGATCCTATTATATTACTGCTAGCTGTTAATAATACTAATGACTCACGTGACCTACCCTGCAACTGACCATCCATGGTGCTCCATCCATTCCAAAATTTAAGGCGATTTTATTTTGTTTAGTAAATTTTCTCTAACTTTGGCCAAGTTTATTGAGAAATACACCAATATCTACGATGCCAAATTAGTTTTATTGAATCTATCGATAATACATTTATTTTGTATTGTGTATATTAATATATTTCTCTATAAACTTGCGTTTGACTTAGGATAAAACTAATCGTCATTTACATTTTGAAATGAGGGAGTAGTTTTGAAATGCTTATTGTGAAGATAATGTAGAAAGCTTGAAAGATTTGAGTATTCAGTATTCACCCACTCACTGGCTGTAACTTTTCTTGTGTTGTGGTATATCCATTGCAGGTTCACCCTGTCCTTATGCTGATTGGCTACATTATCCTCGGCAGTGAAGGTAACAGCAAAAACTCAAAACAAAACAAATCATACTACTTGAGTTCTTCCATCTGCAGCGTATGACTTATGAGCATGAAGCGTTGATTGCTCCTGATCAATTCTTGCAGCCATTATGATCTACAAGGTGTTCCCAAACCTGAACCACGACACAGCCAAGCTGACGCACCTGATCCTCCACGCCATCGCGACTGTCCTCGGCGCCTTCGGGATCTACTGCGCGTTCAAGTTCCACAACGACAGCGGGATCGCCAATCTCTACAGCCTGCACTCCTGGCTCGGGATCGGAACCATCTCCCTCTACGGGATTCAGGTAACGCCAGCCGACCGCCCCTGTTCTTGCCGGCGAATTAGCTGATCGTCTGACGGCTGTTGATGACGCTCGCAGTGGGTGTTCGGGTTCGTGACCTTCTTCTTCCCCGGCGCGGCGCCGAGCCTGAGACGCAGCGCGCTGCCGTGGCACGCGCTGTTCGGGCTCTTCGTCTACGTGCTGGCGGTGATGACCGCGGAGCTCGGGTTCCTGGAGAAGCTCACCTTCCTGGAGAGCGGGGGCCTCGACAAGTACGGCGCCGAGGCATTCCTGGTGAACTTCACGGCGCTCGTCGTCGTGCTGTTCGGCGCCTCGGTCGTCGTCGCCGCCGTCGCGCCGGCGCACGTCGAGGAACCGCAGGGCTACGCTCCGATCCCCGTCAACTAAAGGGAACGTTTACTGAAGGGAAATATTCAGAAGAGTGCCGCTGTGTTCGGTTTGAAGTCTGAACCATGCCATCAGGCTTCCGGCTTCCGGCTTCAGTCTGAAATGACATCCGGATTTATTTGTAAATCTGGAGTACTTGGTATGAACGTTCTTCTTATTTTCTTTCTTTCTTTCTTTCTTTGACTGAGATGATAATTTGAACACTCTTCTGGTCCTCGGGTGTAGTAGCAAATGCAATAAGACCTCTCTCGTTTTCATGCACTCTCGCTAGAAGAAAAAAACGTGGACAAAAGCATATGGGCCTGGTTTAGCTTCAGGTTTTGACCCAGAGAACTTATTGGGCTAGTACCAGGGCGTCACATTTTGTAGGTAGCCAGGCTGGCTGGGCTGGTTCCAGGACCATATAATTCGAGGCTGGCTGAGCTTGGCACGTTCAAGGACCAGAAGCTTTTGTTTCGTTTTCCTCTCAAAAAGAAAAGCTTCTGCTCCTTTTGATTGCTCCCAATTCTAGAACAAATTGGCACTGAGTTTGACACTGATTAAGACTAAAGAGCATGACCGGCTCCAATACATTGCACCAGGGATTTCAGTCAAAAGGGCCAAAAATAAAAAGGTTAAAGAATATAAATGGAAGCGAATATTGGTGAGAGAAAGAAATGCGAATTCTTTTTCCGTTATCTCTAATATGATATTTAGGAAAAAACCTTCATTTTTCAGTAGCTGTAAAGCATATAACGAAGTGATCATGAAGAAGATTTTGTATTGCAAACAAACACGCCTTTATAACTGTTTATAAGCGCTCAACGGATTAAACTGTGGTACTTTGTTAGGTTAGGACAGATCAAGTTGGTACTAAACGCAGATTTTTGTGAGCTCATCGAATCTGTCATGCATAAAAAATACCCCTGGAATCGTTACACACCAAAAGAAATGACTATTCATGATCACGCTCTGATTGTTTACAAACGCCTAGACTAAGCATACTCTTGGCCAAGTCATTTTGAAAAGGACACGGCACATTTCATGTAGGGTCGCCGTGTGTACTTAGTTAACTGTAAAGCACACGAGCACTTCTCTGATTTTCGCGATAAACCCGAATCTACCATCATGCAATTGTGATTTTTTTGCGATTATTTTATTTAAAGGAAAAGGAAACATTGGGGCCTGAAAATGAGATACGAAACATCGCCCACCAAGTGAAAAGGACAAATAATACAGTCCATATATTCAGTGCTACTGCAGCTGCATCTAGTGCTTCAGTGTACTTCCACCGCAGTGGATGGTAGAACACTTAGGGGGTGTTTGGATACGAGGTGCTAAACTTTAATAGTGTCACATCGAATGTTCGGATCCTAATTAGAAAAATTAAACATAAGCTAATTATAAAATTAATTGCAGAACCCTGTGCTAATTCGCGAGACGAATCTATTAAGCCTAATTAATTCACCATTAGCAAATGGTTACTGTAGCACCACATTATCAAATCATGGACTGATTAGGCTTAATAGATTCGTCTCGCGAATTACACTCCAACTGTGCAATTAGTTTTGTAATCAGTCTATATTTAATACTTCTAATTAGCATCCAAACATCCGATGTGACAGGTGTTAAACTTTAATAGGGTGGAGCCAAACAGGCCCTTAGTTTTAGACCTGAAAACCAAGAATTTCTTCTTTTGCTTTCACATTTTAATGTGGCTCCAATTGGAGGGTCAAAATGTCAAAAATCATAATGCACGATTCTTGACAGTGTCACCTTCTGAGAACCATGGCCCTGTCCGTCTCGTGTTCTAGGTTAATCGGTTCTTTCCAGCGCGGCCAATTGAGCTGAACCAACGAATAAAGCATCACATAATGCACCTACTTTTAGTTTTGCAGTGATGAAAGAACTCTGATGGGCCATCAAGCCCTTCTTGTTTTTTTTTTCCATCTGCTTTGGACTAACGGGACAGCCATATCCTTCTTTATTTGTGGGTCGATCTGAACCTGTGCTCGTGTTGTCATTTGTGAGCTTTCCAGCAAACAATATCCGAGTACTCGCTGGTGCTCAGGTACCTGCTGAAGGAAATCGTGCAACAACTGCTATGCAAATGTCCTGTTTGATCACTGACTGAAAGCAAGAACGCCACGCTTTTCAGACATCGTTTTGCCACATCAACCGGAGACTGCAAGAAAAATCGTAGAAATTTTCCATGCACTGAAGACATCCTCGATTAGGGGTCGATTCTAAACGTGAATTTGATCTTTACCCCTTTGACTGAAAAGATCTTATCCGCATCCCACGAGAAGAAGATGGCAAAATGTATAAAGCTGAGAAGAGGCTCTTCACCTAATTACAGTGATCGGTACTGAGTAACGTGAACAAGAAGTCATCAGTCGTTTCACAACTGCGAATTGGGTGCCGATCACTCGGCAGGTGAAGCTGATAACACTGTCTGGTTAGGCGAATACTGACGCCTCAAACTTTCAGAGCACTGCACCCATACATGGATCATACGCCTGTGTCACTGAACGGCTGTTTGGTCCACTATTTCAGTCCTACTTGTCAAGTCAAGACTTCGCTCCAACCTGAACCACTGGATCCTGACCTGTCTTTTTTCAGACAACATATAGTATGCTCACTTGCTCAGTAAGGATACAAGTCTATTTTAGTACTCACTTCAGGACTCGCAGTTGAGAAATTGTTGGATATACAACTAAAAGTTTCCGTTTGGAATGCTTTGTTGTTGGCGGAATCTCCAGCAATGCAAATAATCATAAAGACCCGGCCGGCACCGGGAATAATGCAAAGTCCAGGTGACTTGGCCCATAAACTCATTAACCTCCATCCAGATCACAGCTCCACCCCTCCACCTGTAAACCCCTAGCCTGAAGATAAAGAAATGCATACATCTTCATCAAGAAAAAGCCGGATACAGCCCATGCCGCACACGGAATTGCCCATGTTTTTTTTATGTAAACGACGTGCAAGTCATCAGAACGTCAGAACAGCAGAGAAATCGGAAGAAAATTTCCAGAAGGCACCAGGATAACCTGGGGCCAGGTGGTGATGGCGCGCAAGCAGCTGAAAACGATCCCCTCCCTCGACTTCAAAGTCCAAACGGGATTTATAAGGCCGAGAAAGCCAACAGATGTAGGTGAGAGCCAGCCTGACAGGGATTTGGGTGCATGGGGGCAGAGCCTGATGGCTGATGGATTATTCCAAGAGGCTGGGTTCGTGTATGGAAGGCTTGCAGCGTATGGGCATGGATCTTTGGGTGAAGGAAACCCATTAAACTATGCACGTTTCCGAAGGAACTGCAGAGGGGAATGGCGACGGGATTGGTGCCTGGCTTACCGACACGGTTGCTGTCGAGCCGCGATGTCCCCGCGATGCGTCCAACGCGGCGGCGGGGCCCGCGTGGATGTGGATGCAGGATTTTTTCGAAGCTTATGCCAGCCTTGTATGCTTCAGCTTCAGCATTAGTGGCGAGGTAAACCAGGCCTGTCAAACCGTAGCCTATAAGCTGACGCGTGCTTAGCCATATCTCACTGTGTTTTAGCCCCTTCGCTCTGTGTTTCCATTTGCTGACCAGCGAACTTGTTTGGTAAGGTTTTGGATATCGATACAGTACTGCTTCGGTCAGTTTGGTTAACAAAAGGAAAAGGAGACAGCGAGGTTTCAGACTCTCAGAAGGAGAAGAACAGCAACAGGGAGACAGCGAGGGATGACGTCTCACGACGAGACCGTGATGCGTGCGTAGCCGGTAGCCGGTATTCCTAACTCCATGCGTAGGCGCCGATCAAAGACGTACGAAGGAAATGTCGAACCAGAGGTTTTCAAGCTGTTTATTTAAGGAAAATTTCACCCTGTTAAACTCAGCCGGAGTTGGGGGTTGCAATAATTGGACGCATCGCGTAGCTGTGGCCGCACTCAGCGCTCACCAGCAAGGCATCTTCCCTCCTTGTCCATTTGCCCGCTAGATGATTGTCCCAGCACATTGCTGGACAGTTGCACACAAGGCCTGGCTCTGGCTGGGGCCCTTGTTTTAGAACGACAAGGCTTCGTTGGCCAGCTATCCTATGACCTGCCAACGGCACAACCACCACTAACCGGATCAAAACTCCCAACAAAATCCAATAGCAGGTCCTGAAAAAACAAGGAGGTTGGCCACAATCATTTCCCATGGATACGATCGACCACGATTCATCAAACAAAACGATGAAGCAGATTGAGTTGTTTAAGCCCACGTTCCAACCCGAACGCGCCAAGAATTCCTTGCGGGGTCGCGCGTACAGCCGGACAAGAGTTTTCTTCTGCAGCCTGCAAGCCCAGCTGAACCCAGAACCCTTGCCCTTGGTAGTGTACCGGAGGTAACCGAGCCCCGGCTGGCGTGGTCCATGCGGGCATGCGGCGGCAGCAGGCAGGCATGTGGGATGACACCGGCCGCGGTCGGGTCGCGTCGAAACCGCCCAAGACCGCGCATTTTCCCGTGCCGAAAGCGCCGCGCAGTACACTTGTCGGCCGCGGCATCCGGGCGGGCAGATGCGCGCCCGCACGCGCTCCGCTCCAGGGGGGAGCCGCCGTAACGGTGGCCGGGTTGCGCTCGCCGTCCCGGCCCCGCCCCGGCGGCAGCAGCCACCGTAGGACGCACCCGTTCACTAGTAGCCCATCGACAGGAACGATTCGGCGAGGCTACAGCTGCAGGGCTACGGATCGACCAATGGCGAAACGGCCGGCTTTAAAATCCACGCACGATGCGGGGAAGGATACGATCGGCGATGGTCCTCACCGACGACGCCGCCCGCATTGATGCCGCGCGGGTACGTGCGAGCCCCGCGGTCTCGCCACGTTTGCCGCGTGATCCGTCTCCGCCACGGAGCCAGCCGGCCGGCGGGGCCGCGTGCTCTGCGTCGCACGTCTGTCAGCAGTGGCCAGTGGCCAACGGGACGACGCGGATGGGGATGGGGAAGAACGTTGCTGCTGGCGTGGCGGCGACGCGCGTCGTGCAACGGCCACCAGAGTCGCCGCGCTCACGGGATCCGAGCGCCAGCGGCGCGGGGGACGCGGGGGCGCCGCGGAGGGGGGCCACCACCTCGCCATGGCACAGCGCAATTGCGCTGGGAGCCACAGCCAAGTAGCCAGCGCGCGGACCCGAGGGTCGCCGTCACGTACGCGCGCATGGGTTCCTTGCCGACTCTTCTTTTAACCAACAGTGGCCTACGGCGCGCATCGGCTGATCTCGGTCACCCCGGTCCGGATATGGACATTTCCGTATTTGTTTACCCATTGAACCTTGAAAACTTAAATATTTGGGTGACCAATTTTGTGGGCAAAGAATCAATTGCAGTTTTTTCTTCAGTTTCGGCTAATTCCTTTCAGTCTTATATTAAAAAGTTGGTATTTATCTCTTATAAATTTGATTTTCGTTCACTGACTGCAGTAAATAATTGTGCCAAGTGTGATGGAAGATGGAGAAAAGAAATATTTTACAAATAAAGCATTTTCCATTTCTTTTACAAGAAAGATTGTACTAGTTTTTTTTTAAGTGATGGGATCGTTTTTTTCCTAGGATAACAGTAGTCATTTTCCATAGGACCAGCAAAGCAAGATACCACAACAACTCTGCAGAAACGTACAACCCACCCTCCTGCAAGGCTGCACATGCTTGGCATCCGGGGCTATAAAACCGTCCCTGAACCGAGGAACCCCACACGGCCACACCCCAACTGGATAGAATACGAGGCCCTCTTCTGTCAGAAAATTCAGAAACACACCACGCCTCCCCTCCCTTCCCTTGCGCCCTAAACTAATCTCCCAACTCCAGCCGGCTTCGTCCAGACAGTTAAACCGGTTGCTATTAGTACGCGCCACCACGCTCGCACGCACGCACAGGCAAGCACAGCTAGCTCCCCACCCCACACACTCAACAGCAACAGCTAAGCTACACCCACAAAGACAGCAACATGGCTGAGGAGGCGGCCAAGAAGGTGGAGGTGGAGGTCGCCAAGGAGCCCGAGGCGGCACCGGCGGCCGCAGAGGCGGCCAAGGAGGACGTCGCCGAGGAGAAGGCTGTCATCCCCGCCAGCGAACCGCCAGCCGCGGAGGAGAAGCCGGTCGTGGAGGAGAAGCCGGCCGACGACTCCAAGGCCCTGGCCATCGTCGAGAGTGAGTACTCTGCTTCCTTTTTCTCTCTCTCTGTACTGGAAGGCTTGCGATGGAATTATGGAAAGGTGGTGGTGGTGTACTGGTCTGTGCTGCGTGTGCTGGGAATTGGGAGAAACTTTCCTCCTCCCTATGCTTGGTTGTCGTCTCTGTACTTTCTCGTAGCTGTACAGTGGCGGTACTAGGTACTTGTGATCCTTGACAGTTTGTTTGCTTCTCTTTTCTTGGGTTCCCGGTTTGTTGTTGACACGATTCTTTATTTGGTTGCTGCTGGGGAACCTATATGTATTTAGGCTACTTTTCGTCAGATATCAGATTTCTTCTTAGGAATTCAGAATTGTTTGTTTTGGCTGCAAATTTTATTATAACCTATTTTGAAGGGAGACGAATCTTAGGCAAAGGCAAGTTCGTGTGTGAAATTTTCACCTTGCTAAATTGTTTTCCTTTTGGGAGAGTGGTTGCCATGGCTGCCAAGTGCCAGGGACTTTGGAGGAACTGTATGTCAAGGCCTAGAAAACATTATGGTGACCTTTGCCTCGCTTCTTAACACAATCGATTTTAGGACGCCTGGCCATCCTAGGTTGCTACTCTGGGGATCTAAAAGGGTGCTAGTTGTTTGATGCTAGACCTGCAGTATTTCCTTTGCTTGCAATTTATTTTGAGTGAAGCGTCATATCGTAATTCAGAAAAGATGGTAGTTGGAACTTTCCTGAATTCTCCACTTTCTCCCCACCTTTTGCCCTTTCTTCATCTGCTCTTATCTTTCTCCTATCTTTATCCATCCCAGTTTCCTTAAAATGCTCTATAGAAAGATTCAAGTTCTATGCTGAGAGAAAAAGAATCAGACAGAAACAAAGACACATCAAGACCAACTTTCCATTGTGGCCTTGCCTTATTTCTTCTGGATTTATCTGACAGTTCTTTCTTATTTCTTCAAATCTTAGAAGAATTATTTGGGTTATAAAACATATAAAATTCTGTTAAAGATAGTAGTATAGTGACAAATTATAATTTTCTCGTGGATGCTATGGGTTGCATCGGATCATTGATCAATATACAGACAATTGCTAGCTTCTTTCTTCTATGTAAATTTGTTCATGCATCTGAATTTATTTTTTTTGCACAAAAGCAATCATGCTTCTGTATAGCTCATTAAAAATTCCCTATTTTTCTGTCTTTCCAGAGGTTGCAGATGAACCTGCTGCAGAGAAACCTGCAGCTGAGAAGCAAGGGAGCTCCAATGATAGAGGTAAGTCTTAAATAATTGTATTCTTATTATCGAGTACAGCTATACCTATTATAACAACCTAAAACCTGGTCTGCAGATCTCGCACTTGCAAGGGTGGAAACTGAGAAAAGGAACTCTTTGATCAAAGCATGGGAAGAGAATGAGAAGACAAAAGCTGAGAACAAGTATGTTGCTTACCTCTTCCAATTCCCTTGAACTCTTTTTCAGTGGAACCATTATTTGTCTGTTACAGTAGATGCATCTTTTGCAAAAGCATTCATCAGTTACTATAATTCTTTCATCAAGGGAATTGGAAGCTTCGTACATTTTGATGTGAATGATATTTCTAGCATTACAACCAGGGTAGTGTGGACATAAAATTCTGCTCAATCCAAACCAAAAAGACAAAAACGGATAAGAGAAAAAAGAATAACAGAGTTCCTGAACTGGAACATCATGTGAAAACACTTCACATCTATGTAGATTCTTGATATCAAGTAGAAGTTGGTATAATCTGTGGGCAAGAGATGTAGAAATTCCTAACTTGAATCAATGGGTACAATTGTGACAGGGCTGCCAAAAAAATATCTGCTATTCTTTCATGGGAGAACACAAAGAAAGCGAACATAGAAGCGCAACTGAAGAAGATTGAGGTAATTTCGTTTTCTCCCTCCTTTACCCCTTATAACTTTTAAGTATACCTTATATTTGAACAGAGACTTGAGCCTCAATGATAGCAATTGCACAGAAAACGATAGCTTTAGTAGAACTAACACGGCATTCTTCCCTCAAATATGTTAATCTCTTAGCTAAAGCTTATATAAATTTACTCGTCTGCAGGAGGAACTGGAAAAGAAGAAGGCTGAATACGCCGAGAAGATGAAGAACAAAGTGGCAATCATCCACAAGGAAGCCGAAGAGAAGAGAGCAATGGTCGAAGCAAAGCGCGGCGAGGAGGTCCTGAAGGCCGAGGAGATGGCTGCCAAGTACCGCGCCACCGGCCATGCTCCCAAGAAGCTCATCGGGTGCTTTGGAGCCTAAGAAACGTCCCGAGATACACCGAGCAGAAAGTGAAAACGTCAATCTATGGTTGCTTGGTTCTCTCGTTCTATCAAGTGTGTAGTGTGCCTTCAAAAGTGTGTAAAGCCTACCGTTGCTGTACATACACATATTACTTCCAAGACAGGCGTTTGGTGGTGGTGTACATGTTGAATGCTTGACGAGCAACATTCTTATGTGTAGTTAAGAAGTCACATTGTTGGTGTTGTTGACATTTAAGCAGACATTTTGTTCTTTTCCTAGTGTTATGATTTTTGCCTGTGACTCTTTGTTCCTCTCTGCTGATTTGTTTAGGTTTGTATGTATGTGCACCTGTCATTGTTCTTCTCATGTAGTACAGTTTTTCGAAGCACATGAATAGCCCCCACATTTAAATACCAAAGCACTTGAAACGGGTTCAGTCTGAAAAATCTGGTGGTTTGGTAAGAGATGAATGGTGAAAACTCAAAAGTTTTTTATACCTGAGATTTAACTTTCTTTTCGAAATACTAGTCTTAAAACACCGTAAGCAACAGGCGTTCTTCAGTAGGATTGCACGTACCTCCATGTTGTTCCCTTGCTATCATGTCGATATCACGTCAGTTCAGGCTGCGTCCAGACCTTGCAATCGCCTGGGAGGGTCCGAGGGCAAGTGAAGTAGAATACCTTTCGTTGCCATCGGGCGAATTTGTGGGTGATTCGCATTATTAGGGTTAATGACTTAACGGTGACTCGTCGCGTTTGGCGTTTTGGTTTCGGCTTGTGTTGGCGCTGCATCCGCATGTAAAAAAGTAGGGGCCTAGGTGGGCTGAGAGGGAGGTATGGGTGTCCAAAATGAAGCGTGCCTGAAGATGAAAATACTGTGTTCCAAATTACAAATTATTCTAACTTTCTTTGAGAGTCAAATCAAAATGTTTGATTAAAATTATAAAGAGGTTCATAAATTTTATGGCACCGAATAGATATACTATGAAAACATATTCAATGAAAAAACTAATATCATTTATTTAGTATCATGAATGTAATATTTTATTGTATAAATTTGGTAAAAAAGTTAGAATGAGAGGGAGTACCAATTTCGTGCGGCCTGGGCTCAGCAGCAATTATCGTACTAGTTTGGGCTGAAAGTAGACGGGCCTCCCCCGTGTCTGGGCTTCGGGCATTTTGTTGTCAGTGACACGCACAAAGGTTTGAATGAAATGCGCGCTGCGCACTGACAATTAGTCAAACTCAACTTCATAGGTTGTGATAAGTAGTCTGTCGCTCTAATCACTACAAAATCAATCATATTATAAGCACTTTGAAGTCATATAGGAGTACAACTTTTGTTAACTAAATATGAATATAATTTAACTAATTGTCGATCAAAGCCTAACAAAAGAATTAAAATGCGACTCAGGGAGTACTTCTCACAGCACTGCTGTAAATTCAGAATGAACACTGTCCCATGAACTGTATATATAGCGCCTGTTCCCCTCTTACCACGGCTTATCGAGAGTACGAGAAAATCATCAGGCGTACGTAGACGTAGAGTGACCCCCCTGCATCCTGCCAATGTAACTGCAGGCAGCGACTGGCTGAACGCATATCCTTTTCCTCCCTCGTGTCAGGGCCAGGGTCAGGCAGACGACGGCAATAAATGTGCTCGTCCTCGCCGTCGCCGCCCCACAGCGATCCGGCCGGTGCACCTCCGTACTGGACGGCGTGCATGGAAACGGATCAAAACGGAGAGGGGAGATAGCATCCGCTGTTCGTCGTGGCCCCCGTTGGTATGGTATGGTCGTGGATAGAGATGAGGCGACGCCGGGACCAGGCGTTTGATTATTTCGCGCTCGAAGACGAAGAGTGAAACGCTCCATCGCCGGCCATGCATGGTCAGCAGTGAGAAGAAGAGAACCCTAGATGGCACGCTCAGATCCTGAATCATCGGGCCGGCTCGGGCGTCCACTGCTCGTACGTACGCATACGGACGACATGCACATACAAATATGCACGGTCCCGGTACGTACGTACACCGACCAAAGTTGCTTGATTGGTGGTGGTAAAAATCACGCCAAGTGTTAATTCTTTTCATGCACAACTTTTTACTATTTTAGTGTCGCTAGAGAAAAGATCTTCCATCTGGCATAACATGTCTAGGTCGTTTTTGGATTCGGGACTAAAAAGAGCTTCAATCTCGGGTCAAAAGGCCACCACCGACAGGAGTTTTGGTCCTAGTTGTCAACGGGGACTAAAGAGGCCCGTTTAGTCCCAGTTGTAACGGTTAGAAATGGCTAGGGAATTTGGTGGGGCTTTTAGTCCCAGTTGGTGTTACCAACCGGGACTAAAGGCCAACATTTAGTCCCGGGTGGAACTAGGTTGGCTTTTAGTCCAACCGGGACTAAATGCCCGGCCTATAAAATCACCTTCATCCTCCCCAAGCCCGAGCCACTCAAACAGATAGCTCGGGCTCCTTCTCCAAGGCGACTTGGCAAACTTAGGGAGGTGCTGCCCGATTTTTTTCATCAATTTTGTGGTGATTTCACTCATCCAAAGTGTTATAAAGGTTAGCTTCTTAATCCTTCATTCGTTTATTTTTATTATGTTTTGTTTTATGCTTTAGAGATAGAGAAAATAGAGTTTTATAATGAGCTAGGGAGAATGGAGATTTTTTTATTTATACATGTTTTTTAGCTACAATTTTATGGATAGTTTGCTTGTTATATATATTTTGTATTAGATAAAGAACTTGCAATATTAGGTATGGAAAATATAGAGTAAATATGTTTTTAATTTTTATTCCTTGAAATAAACATGAGCTAAATAAATTGTAGGCAAAAAATATAATTTGGTTATTTGGATAGTTTGAAAAATTAGAGTGACATAAAGATTACACGGGTTAGCCTTCGTATCATTCACAGTTCGACAAAAATAAAAATGAAAGAATTTTGGAACAGGACAATAAATAACATTAAATACTACATACGCTCCATAGTGGACTTCACAGAGTCAAGAATCCTAAAATAATGGTAGAACAGAAGCACTTCGAGTCCACAAACTCTGGCTGAATATCATAAAAGAATCTTCAAATATTTTTCCAAACACCTTTTGAAGCCATATTTTTATAATAGAAGTATGGTGGCCCAGTAGCGTGTTCATGTAGAGATTTTTTCATTGACCTTGATTCATCAACTTTTGGATGGTTTTGGATTGCCAAAATGGGTCATGCTCAGTGAAACAGATCTTTTGCCTCCAAAATGTAGCTCCATTTTTCACGTAAAACGATGCAGATGGATCAGCAATGGATTTACCACCTTCGCTCCTCCAATACCAGAGAATATGGTCTGCACATGGCATGAATGTGTGTACACTATTCTCTGGTACCGGATGAGCGGGGGTGGGCTCTCTATAGACTTCGCA
The DNA here is from genome assembly GCF_000263155.2 of Setaria italica. Lineage (NCBI taxonomy): Eukaryota > Viridiplantae > Streptophyta > Magnoliopsida > Poales > Poaceae > Setaria > Setaria italica. Next base: position 25,856,782 of record NC_028456.1, on the reverse strand, counting down.
GGGAGTAACCGTCACCACAGAGATAGCTTGGAGGGTGAACATTCTGCTCTGTTCTACTATTATTTTAGAATTCTTGACTCCATGAAGTCCACTGTGGAACATCAGTAGTATTTAATGTATCTTTATTGTCTTATTCCAGAATTTTAGAATTTTTCTTTTTGTCGAACTATCTTTAACAATAATTCAATTTTTTTGACCAATAATTCATTTATCTCATGTTTATTACAAGGACTAAATATTATAAACACCTCTACTCTATTTTCCACTACCTAATATCGATCAAGTTCTTTATGTAATATGAAGACCTATGTCCATTTTTTACGTAATACGATGCAGATGGACCGGTAATGGATGTACAACACGGACAGATGGACCAAGGAGTTCGTTGATGGTTTGCATTATTTTCTCGAAGTGGCCAAAGCCAACAAGCCATAAAAGGGATTCATATGTTGTCCATACTTCCAATGCAGTAACAAGAAGGACTACTCTTTCTGGGGGACTCTTCACAGCCACTTGTTTAGATATGGTTTCATGTCTAACTATTTGGTTTGGACCAAGCACGGTGAAAGAGAGGTTATAATGGAAGACGACGAAGAAGAGGAGGATGATAACCACATTCCGGACTGGGTTGTAGGTCAAGCTTTTGCAGATACTACAATGGACGAAGTTGATGAAGAAGAGTTTGCAGAAGACAACCCTATTGATGATATTGGTCAGGTGCTACAGATGCACAGAAAGATTGCGAAACTAAGAAAGAATCAGAAAAGTTGCAGCGTATGATACATGATCACAAAAAATTGTTGTACCCAGATTGCAAGCAGGGGTATAAAAAACTGGGTACCACACTGGAAATGCTGCAATGGAAGGCAAAAAATGGTGTGTCCGATAAGCCATTTTAGGGGATATTAAAAATTGTAAAGAACATGCTTCCCGAGAATAATGAATTGCCGTCCACAACATATGAAGCTAAACAGGTTGTTTGCTCTCTGGGGTTTGAATGATTGTATCCTCTATCATGGTGATGAATACGAGAAATTGGATGCTTATCCTGTGTGTGGAGTGCTGCGGTATAAGATCAGGCGAGATGATCCTAGTGATGTTGAGGGGCAGCCTCCCAAGAAGAGAGTTCCCGTGAAGGTGATGTGGTATTTCCCTATAATACCACATTTGAACCATTTATTCAGAAACAAGGTGAATGCTGAGTTGATGTGATGGCACAAAAAAGAATGTAAGCAAGATGACATACTGAGACACTCCACTAATGGGGCCCAATGAAGATCAATTGATAGAGTATTCCCAACTTTAAAGTGATGCAAGGAACATAAGGTTTGGTTTAAGTACTGACGGATTCAAACCATTCGGTGAGTTGAGTAGTGGTCATAGTACTTGGCCTGTGACCCTATGTATGTTAAACCTTCCTCCTTGATTGTGCATGAAGCGGAAGTTTATTATGATGCCGGTGCTTATCCAAGGTCCAAAACAACCTGGTTACGACATTGACGGTACCTAAGACCGTTGGATGATGAACTTTTACTGCTCTAGAAGGAAGAAAGTGTACGTGTGTGGGATGAGGATAAACAAGAGAGCTTTGACCTATGAGTATTGTTGTTCAAAACTATCAATGAGTGGCCTGCGCTGAATAACCTTTCAGGACAGACAAACAAGGGATATCAGGCCAGCACCCACTGTTTAAACAACACAGACACCATGTATTTGAAACACTATAGGAAGGTCGTGTATATGGGTCATCGTCGATTTCTTCCTGCTAACCACCCGTTAAGAAAGAAAGGGATGAATTTCAAAGGAGCGCCTGTCCATCGTAAAAAAAACATGGATACTGTAATGGAAAGCATGTATTTGAGATGATCAAGGATGTAAGTGTAGTCTTTGGAAAGGGTCTTAGTAGCGAATTTGTTCTAAACAATGATAATAAAAGTGCACCCATGTTGAAGAAAAAGTCTATATTTTGAGAGCTACCTTATTGGAAAATCCTAGAGGTCCGCAATGCAATAGACGTGATGCGCCTGATGAAGAATCTTTACGTGAATGTGCTAGGCTTTCTGGGTTGTTATGGGAACTCAAAAGATACATTGGAAGCACGACAGGATCTAAAACGTATGAAGCAACAACATGACCTACATCCGGAAAAGAGAGATAAAGGACATCACTACTTACATCCTGCCGGTTACACTCTTAGCAACGAAGAGAACGATAGCATGTTTGACTGCATGAATAATATCAAGATTCCGTCTGGGTACTGTTCAAATATAAAGGGAATAATAAATATGAAAGAAAATAAGTTCACAAATCTAAAGGCCCATGACTGACACGTGTTGATGACCTAGTTTGCTTCCGGTTGCACTGAGGGGTATTCTACCAGAGAATGTACGATTGGCGCTCGTAAAGCTATGCTCGTTTCTCAATGTGATTTCGCAGAAGGCAATCGATCCAACCAAGATACTAAACCTACAGAATGATGTGGTACAATGTCTTGTCAGTTTTGAGTTGGTATTTCCACCATCCTACTTCAATATTATGACGCACCTTCTAGTTTACCTAGTCAAAGAGATTACTATTCTCGATCCAGTATTCCTACACAATATGTGACCTTTCGAGAGGTTCATGTCAGTCTAAAAAATTATGTTCTTAATCGTGCCCATCCAGAAGGAAGTATCGCCAAGAGATATGGAATAGAGGAGGTCATTGAGTTTTTGTGTTGATTTTATTGACTCAATTAATGTGATTAGGGTACTCTTGGAAGGAAATAAAATTGAGCAATGATAGTGATTTGTTCTATAAAGCACACTTCACGATTCTGCAACAACCATCCTTTGTGGCTCCGTATATTGAGAAACACAAGTAGATTCTATTTTCCAAATACCCGACGAAATCCGATGCCTGGATTATACGTCATCACATGGATACTTTTTCCTCTTGGTTGTGTCAACACATTATGGTAACTCTGGGATTCACGAGCAACTCGCTTGGTTAGCCAGGGGACCTTCTAGCACAATCATGAAATTTCAAGGTTACGAGATAAATGGTTATACATTTTACACGAGAGGCCAAGATTAAAAAAGTACCAACCAAAATAGTGGTGTTCATATAGATGCTATAGACAACAACGGGAGTAAGGACTCGTATTATGGTTTCATAGAGAAGATCTAGGAACTAGAATACGGACCACTGAACATCCCTCTGTTTCGTTGCCAATGGGTGAAGCTGATTGGAGGTGGCGTAACGAAAGATCAGTATAGAATGACAATAGTGGATCTGACCAAGACTGGATACAATGATGAATCATTCATCCTTGCCAATGATGTGCATCAAGTTTTCTATGTAAAGGATATGTCTAGCAAACCTAAGAAAAATTCAGAAGATAAAGAAAAACCATGGAAGAGAAAGCGCCACATAGTTCTTCCAGGTAAAAGAAAAATCGTGGGAGTCGAGGACAAAACAGACCAGTCGAATGATTATGATCAGTTTCATGGCATGCCTCCATTCTTTGTCGAAGTTTACCCAAGCATCATGGTAGCCAAAGAAGAGGCTCCGAACTTACGCCACGATCATGACCAAGAAACTTTTGTCAAGAAGAACGTTACATTGTAATGCTCTGTGGTCAACCTTTATGTAATGCTCTATGGTCATATATCAAAACCTTTCTATTATATTTTAATGATGTGAAAAACTTATTTATGTAATACACTAGATAGCATCATCCTTTGTGTGAGTTTTTAGCTCATCACATTATTATTCGATCAAATTATTATCAGGTTGTGCGGGAAATGCAAAAGGGAGGAAATTGAGAGTTCCATCAACAACAAGTTCAAAATTATTACTAGGTTTTAAACAATTGGATACATTTTTTCATGATCAAATTATTTATTACAAGAGTTTTTTTATCAATAAAGTGTAAAAATAATTATTTGATAATTTAATAATTTTTTGCATGTTCAAAATATTAAATATTATGATTTTTCTTGATAATAAATGGACAAAATCAATTTGTAACATTTGAAAAAACCAAATCAATTTAATCGAACTGTTGGGAAGTGAAAAGGGAGAATACCCTTTAGTCCCAGTACCAACTGGGACTAAATGGGTCCATTTTTATCTCCGGCGCGTGAGAACCCCTTTAGTCCCAGGTGGGAAAATGACCCGGGACTAAAGACCCCTCCTTAGTCCCGGGTGGTATTACCAATCGGGACTACGGGTATAAATATACGTGCCTTCTTCCTTCTCTCGGACTTAGAAGATTTCGCGGCTGCCTCGTCTCCTCCGTCTCCCAGCCGTCATCCAGTCGTCGCCACCACCGTCGGCTTGCCTCGTCTGCGCCTTCCTCCTCGACGTCGTCATTGCCCCTTGGCTCTGAGCGCCGCGGCACCCCTGGCGACCTGCCCCGGCCTCCTCTATCCTAGCCCTCCTCCTCGTCGCCTCGATCCGTCGCCGCCATCATCTCTTCCACCATCGTCGTCGCTCTCCAGCACCGTACCACTGTCGTCTTCTCCGCACCCTAGCTCCCCGGCACTGTAACACCTGGTGTCTCAATAACAAAAGGTGACTAAGAAAAGTTAAAGATGCATTGGGTGAAAAAGAGAAGAAATTGACTAAAAGTCAAAGTCAAGTCAAATTTGACCAAAATTTGAATTTTGAATTCCTAATTCAGAAAAATTGGGCAAAAATATGACATGGAAGCTTGAGAGTGTTTAGAACTTTGGGGATCAATATTGGAGACTAAACCTAGTTCTAAACATCTCAAGAAGTGCAATTGAAAAATAAAATCAGAAGGATACTATTCACTGTCTGAAAATAGAGTTTCAGAAAAACAGTGCAAGTATCCATTTTGGAAATTGATTTCTGCCAAATTTTCCAAATAAGTGGACCAAAGCAACTATGCAGCGATGAAGTATGAACTTTGGACAAGTATAATAGGGTGTTGATGGTTAAGAACACTAAGGGGATCAAATTCAAATTGGGGCCCAAAGTCAGCACTTTGCCACGTTTGACCTAGCTGCTGAACTGAATCTTTTTCTAAGTCTGAAAACAGCAATTAGTAGCTAAGTTTGGAGCGAAATTCAGAAGGATGGAGTGCAAAAGGTATAAGTGTTTATGAGCAAAATGGAATCCCTGATGGTTGTAGAGCATGGATGGTTAGTAGTTGGACTAAGAAGAATCGATTTGGGCCACTGAAATTGGATCAAAAGATGGGTAAATGACCATGTTCGGGTGACTGTCGAAGTGAATCAGTAATTGAGAAACTTTTTCAGTTAGCCTGAGAAAGAAGCTAAAAAATGTCGGTGTTGGGATGATTATCTCGAGCAAGAGCCAAAATAAAAATTGAAGGGTTCAAGTTTATCTCCAGGTTTGTTGAAGGGACTTTGGGACCGTAGGATTCAAAATCGGCCGTGGGGAGGCTCTAAAGCTTCGAGTGACAGAAAAGCAAAGGGAGGGCGGGGGGGGGGAGGGGGGGCGACAGAAGCAGAGCAGAACGTGTCACCGCCGACGCCTTCGATCGCCCGCCAGCTCAACGCCTAAAGCCACCTCTCCACCACGCAAGCCTAGCACTAGGCCACGGTGTCACCCATGCGTGCGGTAAGACCTTCAAATAACTACCGCTCCCGCCGCCGCTTCTTACCGCCCTGCCTTTTTACCGCCGCTGTCACTCTCGGTCAAGCCACCGCCGCCGACCAATATTCCACCGCTACAACGCCTCCCCCGTTGATTCCTTCCGTCCACACCTCCGCTCACACCCCACCAACAGCCCTGTCAACCTGTCGTCCAGCTTCTCCACCGGCGCGCCCTTAACCGCCGCCGTTTTCGTCCGCCGCCGCAAGACCTCCTGCTCACGGTGAGCATCACCTTGTCGTTGTCTTCCTTCTTTGTGGTAAGCCGTAGGTAAGCGCCTGGGGTACTAGGAAGCTGTAGGGGTAGTCGTAAGGGTGAGTTACACCGTCGCCATGCTTGGCCACGGCCGGCCGTCAGTTCCGCCGCCCGCCGCCGTGGAGAGGGTAGCTCCGGCCACCTCCCGGGGAGCTGCCACCGCGCACGGGTGCACTATGGCATGGGGATGCTTCCCCAGCCCGGCCCCATCGCCGGTGGGGCACCGGCCGGCGAGCCGTGCCGCCCCCTGTCGCGCTTGGTTTTGGCGCGAGAAGGAAGAAGGCGCTGGCGACAGTGGGCCCGCGCGTCAGAAGGAGAAGGGGGGGAATAGAAAGGCCGGCCGGGGCGCAGTGGAAGTGTAGTGGGCCGCGGTCCAGCAGGCCGACGGACTGGTTTAGCAGGCTGGACGCCAGAGGAAGGAAAGAAAAGGAGCAGTTGGGCTGTTGGGCCGGCACCGGATTAAGAAAGAGGAGAGGAAAAAGAATCGGCCCAGTGGGTCCAGTGGCCGGCGGGTAGAAGAAATAGGAGGAGGGAGTGGACCCGAGCCGCGGGCCCAGCGCAAGTGAGAGGGGGTAGAGGGGAGGCGAGTGAGAAAAGTTGGGACGGGGGTTTTGGGGAAAAGTTTAGATTTTCTTTTGTTAGAATAATAGCTTCAATTCGTCTATCATCATTTAAATCACAAAAATTCCTAGGAGTATCCAAAATTAGTGAAACCAATTTTGTTAGGATTGTTTTATTTTCCTTTATGCATTAAAATTCTTATACCCTAGGAAAAATAATAAAAATTTAGGTATTTGTTTAATGCCTTTTCATTAAGGTATTTAAATAAATACTTAATCTTTAATAAATGTATAAAATATGGAATAATGTTTTCATATTCACAAATTATTATTAACCCATAGGAAATTAGGTTTTGAGACTAGAAAATAATTATAATATTTTCTAAAAATAAAAGAAAAAGCCTAAGGTAGGGTTAGTAAAGAAAATAAAAATGGTGGGTTAATCTTTTCGGGTTTTTGTGTTGGCTTGCAACTTTATCATGATAAATTGTATAGTCACTTGTTGGCTTGCAACTTTATCATGAAGGAAAGTTGTATAGTCTTGTATTCAAAAAGTTGCATCACTAACCCATGCATATGCTATATCGTAGACACCAAAGCACCTGAAGAGGATTTCTTTGAATTATCAGGAGGTTCTTCGGAGTTTGAAGAGATCGTTGAGTTGATCCCCTGCGAAGCCAATCCGTCGGACAGTGCTAACATTTTTATAGAACAAGGCAAGCCCCGGTGCATTTATACCTATCTACTTTGGAATTATTATTTCATGTGTCCAATTATTGGTTAATTTCTATATGAATGCATTAAGTCTAGGAGTTGATTGAAACTCATTCTTGTGCATAATCATACCTTGTTTTAAGGACATCTTTGCCACTTGTTCAAACAATTAGTAAGTAACCCAAGTTTAGAAATGCTTAGTTGCTTAAAGTAACTTGTTTACCGAACCTTAAGGTGAAATGTTGAGTCATACATGCTAATTATGGAAAGGTAGTTTGGAAGTTGAAAGGCAGGCAGAAGCTAGAGATGTTAGATATGTCTGCTAGTTTAATCTGGTTAACGCCCGATCGTTGTCTTAACCTTTGATCAAGTGAATGACACCTGGTTACTTACTGGGTATGGGACCAGTAAAGCCCGGTAGGTTAGTAGACTCTGATCGGGAATATTTCGTACCCGTGCTTGACGTGCTGGAGATTGGCAGGGGCGTAGCCTGAAACTCACATGGAGATCAGGCCAGACGTGGGGTATGTGGGGGTGCGTCCCTCGGTCCGGGTAGTCTTATTCCCAATCCTTGGGTTTGCTAATCGAAAGGTCGTTACGTACGACCTGGACAGTCGTACATAGCTGGTGATCAGGGTGCTCTCCTGCAGGATGTAAATTGATCCGGATCGCCGCAATTCTCGATTATGAATGCACTTGATTACTGTTGAGCCTCGTAGTATATTCTCATGTATGCAATGTATGTTTCCAATATTAATTTGTTGTATGACTTAATTTCTTGCTACTTGCAAAAGCATCTTTGTGTCATCATTTAGAATGGTTAGGTAATAATTTAATTGAGTTAAAAGATAAAGTTAAGGTTTCATTTTTAATAAGCTCTTTTGGCAAAAAGTAAGTCAGTCAGTACACTAAACAGCTATCATGTAGTTCCAGAAAAACTATTATATCGGTTAGTCGGGTAAGCCTTGCTGAGTACCCCGTACTTAGGGTTATCCCTTGTGGCTGTTTCAGAAGCACCGCAGGAGTCCGCCAAGGAGGAAGCCTCGAAAAACTAGGGTATTGTTACGAGTCTCGCAATACCCTCACAAGAAAATCTTATCTGCCACCTGGACCAGTTTATGTTTTAAACTCCTAAAATCTCTCTGACCTGCACTGTTAAGTTTAATTCAAACTACGTTTTGTAATAACTCGTACCTCATGTATGTATGTAAAAATGTAATATTTGTTGATGCTTTCCCATCGTGGATGCGATCCTGGTGTATGGCTATGAGACGCGACGCGGATCTTTCGAGGAGTCCTATGGACACTCGACGGACTACCGACTTATACTGTTTTAAGTGCGTTTCGGATAATTGCTATCCCGACAGCGATTAGGCGCATTTAAACCAGTTTAAGTTGGGCGGTTCCGCCACAGGCGCCATCCCCCGCAGCGTCCCCGGCCACCACTTCATTTCGCGCACGTGGCCCGGCCGCCCCTTCGCCTCCACGCCCTGGCTCGCCGACTTCTCCACCACCATAAGGCGCCGCGCACGAGCCATCAGTACCCGTACGATGCCCGGCCATGCGCTGCCGCCAGCAAGTGTCATCGTCGTTGATTTATCTCACGGCACCACCCCACCGTCCCCCAGCCCCGCACACCGCCCCGCCGCACGCCACTCTGCCCTAGCGCCGACGCCCCCTGCCCGGCTGCGAGGTACGGGCGTCCCCCACCCAACCCCCCCCCCCAACCAACCACGGCTTGGTGATGCAAGCCGCGTTTTTTAGTGACTTTAATGTGTAAATTGTATAAATTAGATTAAATCCTTAGAAAATTAGTATAAACTACTTGAAATACTTAGATAAATTGGACAAATTAGTTTAAATACTTAGAAAAATTAGTACAAATTAGTAGTTTAAATATTTAGGAAATTTTACAAATTAGTTTAAATACTTAGAAAAATTAGTGCAAATTAGTTTAAATACTTATAGAAAAATTTTACAAATTAGTTAAAATACTTAAAAAAATTGTATAAATCAGTATATACTTAGAAAATTAGTATAATTTATGAGAATATAACTTCCTAAAAAATTAGTTTAAATGTGTATATTTCAATCATGTGTATATTTGGTAGATTATATATTTCAATTTATCATATATTTCAATTCATGTGTATATAATTTATGGTTTCATTTGTATATTTCAATTCTAGAAAATTTATTGTATATAATTTATTGTATATTTCAATTCATGTGTTTAATTTAATGTATGGTTTCATGTGTATATTTCACAAGTTGGTTGTTCTAGGATTTGATGTTTATACATTAATTGTACTACTTGATATAATTTATTGATATAATTTTAATTTAATGTATCTATGATTACATGTTTGTATAACTAATGTCATTATTAGTTGAGATAGGAGGCGAAGAGGATGAAAGATATATAATGGAGTAGATTATTGATGGCGGTAGTGGCTCAAACTTCCAAAAACCTACACCAAGGATGAGGGTAGCCAGGCGGACATGTTCCTATGCATGTCCGGTGATGGTAATGATAAGCCCGAGCACGACGTTGATGACAATGTGGAACAAGATATTGCCGTGATGGAAGGTTTTGGCGAGGTATATATCATTTTTATTATTTTACCCCATCTATAACTTCATATTCATTATTACTATGTACTAATTAACAAATCTTGAACTTTTAGCCCTCTGGATCGATGAAGCGAAAGAAGCCGCGAGGGCGTACATTAGTGTTACCTAATAGATTGTCTTGTACATTGCAGCTTAATCCTGATATAATTTATCAGACAATCTTTACAACGGGTTGTTTTTTAGTTTTTGGAGTATTTGCGCAATCCATAATTTGTGCAAAAATAGACTATCGCGAGTTGCTTGGCAACAACTCGTAAAATGGTGAGAGAATGGTCTCATAATCCCAAATGCTACCTTATGAGAAGGTTGCTTTGCGAAACAAACACCTTATACTATCTTACTTCCCATTCTTTTCTTCACATCGTTACAAATCTTATATAGAATTGTCTGAGATCTTATATTCTCTTACTTCCCTTTCTCTTCTTCACACCATTAAAAATCCTATATAGAATTGTCCGAGACGACTATAAAACCGCTTTAACCACAAGTCATGCCGATTAAACCACCGTGCAAACTCGCCCAACACCAAAAACTACAATGTCTCTCCTAGTTGAATGAAGTTAAACCACCATCACGACCAATGGAACCACATTCAAATTTATATTTGCATTTTCAGAGTTTTTTATGGTTATGGCATTTCACTCTCAAAGTAAGCTAGTCCTCGTGCATGCAACGCAAAGTTTGAGCAAAATTGCAAGTACATAATCTTCAAGTAAATGAACATTGATCTTCCTCAAAGTATGGTTGTTTGCGACCTTTTGATCGGACGGGAGTGCCGTATTGCGTCATTTCATTCCAAGAACTTCTGCATTTCTTCGTTCCAAGAACTTCGCAATATTTGCTTTGATTGGACTGGACACAGCATGCATCACCGTGAAGTGCACGCATGGCCTCCCTAGATCCTGCAAAAAGCGCACCAATCTTTTCCCCATCCCAAACCGCAGAGGATTCTGCATCCACAAGTCAGAGCTTGCCCACAACCACAAACCACGTCATCTACACACACATACGAAGTATTCAAAGTCAACATCAACAACACTCACCAGAGCGATGCCACATCTAGCTAGCTAGCTAGAGCAGTCGCAAAAACCTCTTGCTCTAGGGCACAGACTACTACATTACAGAGTGCGTACTGTCACACGCAAACTCCTGCATGCACCAGCTCGTTGCGTACAGGCACGTACATACGCCATCGTCGCCCAGCGGCCGGGTGTGTGTACACATGTATGTACGTACACGTACGCGTACGCAGCAACGCATGCAAAGGTGCGGTCACGTACGTAGACTACTACTACTCTGGTGCTGACTGGTGGTGATGATGCGAGCTAGGCGGGGCTAGCTACTCGAACGGCGTGAACAGGCACGACGCCTCGGCGAGAACGTGCACGTCGACCGGCGTGAACTCCGAGAACGCGCCACCGAGCCGGCCGTGCAGCAGCGCGAACTCCTCCACCGCCAGCTCCAGGAACGCGTGGTAGTCGTCCGCCGCCTCGGTCCCGTTGGTCGACGCGGCCGAGGAGTCGTCGCCGCCGCGGGGCGCGGGCAGCAGCGCCGGCGCACCGGCTTCCGCCGGGCCGTGCGCGGTGCCGCGGAAGGACTCCCCGACCTCCGAGTTCCAGAGGCGCAGGAAGATGTCTGGCGCCGCGTGCTCCGCGGCGGTGGACGACGACTAGGAGGCGGCGGCGGCGGCGGCGGCGGAAGTGAGCGTCGTGGCAGCCGAGGACGAGAGGAGGGAGAGGCGCGCCTCGGCCTCGAGGCGGGCGGTCTCCCACTGGGCCATGTGGCGCGCGGCAGGGCAGGGTGACGCAGCCGCCGCCGACAAGGCGAGCTGCTGGGCGGCGGCGGCGTCCGCGCCGGCGAGCGCCTCCTGGCGGAGCTGCTTCTTGAGGTGCGTGTTCCAGTAGTTCTTGATCTCGTTGTCCGTCCGCCCCGGCAGCTGCGCCGCGATCATGGACCACCTGAGAGATCATAGCGATCCAGCACGTCAGCGCGCCATGCGTGTGCTCTGGATGGAATGGATGTTCGTTGCATGAATGCGCCATGCACGAGTGGTGAGTACTTTGACTACTCGAACCAACATAGAATCAATGTCTGTGCAGAGAGAGCGAAAGAGAGAAGCACGCTGCACGCACTTGTTGCCGACGACGGCGTGGAGCTGGACGATAGAGTTGTGCTCCTCGGGGGTGAAGGGCCCGCGCTTGATGTCTGGCCGCAGGTAGTTGGTCCACCGGAGCCGGCAGCTCTTGCCGCACCGGTTCAGCCCTGCATGCGCGCGCCGGGCATCGCCTCATCATCAGCCAAATCGCTCGGAAAACCAATGAGATCACGCACAAATCGATGAGGAGCACACGTACCCGCGAGCTTGGGGAGCATGCGCCAGTTGCCGGGCCCGTTGGCCTGGACGAAGTCGACGAGCAGCTTGTCCTCCTCGGGCGCCCACGGCCCCTTCTTGATCCCCTTGCTATCGCAGCACGGAGTCCTCCCCATGGACGCCGCCGCCGCTGCAGCAGACCGTCGTCGGTCGCTCTCCGTTCTCCCTCGATGGCGTCGGCAGCGACGACGACGGGAGCGAGGAGTGAGGGGAGGAGGAGGAGGAGCCGTGGCCATAAATGCCGACGGATTTATAGGCCGAGGAGGATCCGGTGGCCATAAATGCGACGGATTTTCACCTGCTGCTGCTGCAACGACGACGAGAGAGCGCCAGAGAGAGGAGGGGGGCATGGCATCAATTATGAGAGCGAGCGAGCGAGCGATCGACGGCCATGCATTAAATAGGGGCGAGGTGCTTTCTTTGCAAGTACGCCCGGGCGGGGTCGGGGGCGACTTGAATGCGGTGGGGGACGACCGGTTGTCTGTTGTTGCGCGCCGTACAACTGCCTTCCTGCCTGCGAAATTACCAGCACGCAGTCAATCAGAGGGTACGCAAATTTTAGATTTTAGTAGTACAAAGTGACCGATTTCCGTTTGGAAATGTAGAGGATCCACCGGAATTTCACGTGAATTCTATAGGGTAATATACCTCTATACTCTACGGACTCTACAGGCATTCGAAGAAACGGGTGTGAATTTTGTTGCAGTGCAAAATGCCAAAATGTGGATCAGTTTTCAGAGTATTCATTCAAGGACAGGATCACCAGAAAACTCAGGAGGATGGCACGGCCGCCTAGCAGGTATGGATGGTTTCACCGTAGCTGTGTGGATAGATTGATCCGATCCAGCGCAGGCGATGGTACAGGAGCTGCACAGCAGCGACGCACACGGTCAGAGATGGGCGGGATTGCACTGCAGCTAATTAATAGTTTGGGAGGACGAAGGGAAGGAAGAGGGTCGATCCGCCGATGGGACCGAGACGTGAAGCGGAGGTATAGCACTCCTCCAGTCACCATAAATGAGGTGGTCTGAGCTCCCCGTCTGGCAGGCCCTCTGCCACTGCCACTACCACACGGGCGCGGCTCGGACTTTGGCGCGGCCGGGCGCCAGCGCCAGGCGGTGGCGGAAGCGGAGTGGGCTGGGGCGTCGCAGCCACCATAAATGCGGCCGGAGGGGCGGCGAGGCGGGGCGTTGCACGTTGCCCCCTGGGCGCGCGGGTCACTGCTGTGGCTGCTGCTGGCTGGGCACGGCCGCCGCGGCAGGTGACGTGCCGTGGCCCGTGGCGGTGGCAGCAGCGGCGCCGCAGCGGCAGCGGGGGCGGTAAGGCGTCGTGGTTAGCGAAGCGGCGGTAAAAGCGGCACGGCAAGGCGGTGATTTAACGGGACAGGGAGTCGTGGCCGCCGCCCGGGTGGGGGTGTTGTCACAGCAGCAGCCCTGACATGCGGAGTGCCATGGTCGTCGTCATGGTCTCACTGCACTGGGCTGGTGATGGGACCTCCTGCGTTTCGTCTTTTGTCTTGTCTGCTCACTGCTGGTGAGTGCTGCCGTCCCGTTTCGTCATCTCTGCAAGCGAGGGCGGCGCCGGCGCCCGAGCGTGCGTGGAGGGCTTGGCTTACGGACGGGCAACGCGAGCGCGTGGGTTTTGCTTGTTCTGCTTGCTGGCCGGAGCAAATGGAGATTGTCCTGTTCTCTTTCGTAGTTTCCTTTCATGAGATGTCCTCGCTGCTTGTCCACTGCGCTGCCATTTGTTCGGATGAAACGAACGGAGGGATGCAAGGATGCTCCCACACCGACGATCTCCAGACCACAACACAGTGCGTGCCCAGGAGACGCAAATGTTCTGCAATAGACGCCATGTCTCATCTAGTGCTATCTGATTCAAATGTTGTACTAGTCTATCTGATTAACTGCTCATTTTGGCCTGCCTTAATTGAGCAAAGTCCATCGAGCTATACAAAGAAAGACGAATATCAAATGATTTAATAAAAAAAGACTCAGTTCGATTCCAGCGATACCTGTAATGCTAAACTCCTGCAAAACAGGATGCCAATGCAGAATCCAACCAGCTATTGATAGGGTGCCAACTATCACCTGATGGCAGACACAATAACATGTTTTTCACAAAAAAGACACAATAACATGTTCGTCCTTTCAGAATGCAAACACAGCAACAGTACTTCAGCCTAGTGCCACTTTCGCATCCCCCCAGCAGGGAGTACAAAGACCACAGGTCTAAAACTGTTTCGACTAGAATCACGACAGCAAAAGGTACATTCTCACATTATGGGGAAAAAAGGAAGCAAATGAAAACCCTGATCTGGGTAAACACACACTAGAACACTGACCCAATCTAGAAAATACAGGACTGCCACATCGGAACAGATAGGATGACTTAAGCACAAAATACTGGAGATTGGAAGTATGATTGGGTGTCCAAGAGCTATATAGCTTGACAACTGACACAATGGACACTACATGACTTAGGTGCAATGATCAGTTTCTTCGCGCCAAGATCACAACGCAGAGAGGTACCGGGGTTAAAATGTCCTGTAGAAAATGCCAGATGTTACATTGTCCAACGCAACATGTCTGACAAGCTTGGGGCAAACAGCCTGAGGACAGGCCGATTTTGGCGACATTAACTAATGTCTAGCAGTGATCAACTGATCATCCAAACGCTTCACCGAGTCTGAATTTAGATGAGCTTGGCTACATGTCACTAGTTACCGATTGCCCCACAACTTTGGGTTAAAATACACCATACGATATAACAGAATGAAACCTGCACCATGAATTGAAGAGTCAACCACAGTATCCAGATTGATACAGGCATACTGCTTTGGAAACTTCATGCAAAATCAATCATGTAAAATGGTCAGAACCATTTCTTTCCAAGTGCCAATTGTAAGCATACAGTTATGTGATGCTCATGTTTTTCCGTATAAATTTTGGATATGGCATTACGCATTACACCCTGACATCATATAAACTACTGTTGTGTATAAAAAAAAATTCAGTATTGAAATGTCCTAAATCCCATTACTAGCAACTAGGTTGTGTAGTCTGAAGAGTATGGAATGGCCCACGGTAGTATAAAAACTAGCCAGTTAGCCACCGTAACTCTAAGTCTGCAACTGTCTTATTGTGTAGCGACTCATGGGTGGAAGAGTCATACCTGGTGAGCTGATATTTACACAAGCTGTCTTATTCCTTCAAGAGAGTGGCTACAAGATCACTCTCTAATATCACTATTGGCAATATATAGCCCGGTCTATCTGAGGAGGTATTGGTTTTATCTCTGTTCCAAGTTCCTGCTCAATCCGATACCTGTAACCACCGAAAAATATTATGTAATTGGAAAAAAAGGAGAAAGACAATATCTATAACAGTTATGAGAAAGTACATACAAGTTAAACCGATCCTCGTATGTGATCAAATTCACAGCCAGACCAAGGTGGCCAAATCTCCCAGATCTACCAACCTATAAAGAATACACATTCGAGGAAGTTGTAAACACATACAAAGTGAAGCACCGCATGTGACTATACCAATTTGCCTATTCATAATGGCTAAGGAAAAGCAGAAGAGATGATAACAGGTATAGAAAGAATTCAATTCTACGAGGTGGCATGAACTGATTTTCTCTACTATGTCCACTCAAATGCCTACAACCATCTTAGTAGAGTATTATTTCTCTGAGGATGAAATGAATCCTTGGAAGGTTACATTTGAGTATCAAACTAAAAGTTCAGGTCTTTCATTGCATACCCTGTGAAGATATGTTTCTGCGTTCTTGGGGAAATCAAAGTTGATCACAACATTGACAGCTTGGATATCTATTCCCCTCGTAAAAAGATCTGCAAGGGAAAGACATACTGTTAGAACCAGAGATCAAATAGCAATGTTCAACAGCGAAAATAATAGCTTTTGATAACGAGTCATTGAGGCAAGATATTCCATGAACTATAATAGTTCATAAGCCAACCTATTGAAAGTAACTAAGAAAGAAAATGATCTGTGCCCTACCATTTCATGTTCTAAGAGTGGAAAATTGTACTTCCTTTTAGGCTAAAGATTTCAAGAGACTACCATATCACTCTAAATAGCAAATACAGCATTTAGTCTAATCTACATTTTACAGGATTAACATCTCGCTCATTCATTTGGAATGCTTCAAAAAAGCACTAGGCACTAGGCAAGCAGTTTGGCTCCACATAGCACCTACGCGTGACTAGGCAGTTATATTTTTCGCAGGTGGCTAGAATGATGCCATGATTAATCAAGAAAATTTGGCATATCAAGATACAAAAAATTAGACACATTTTATACATCCATGAGTTCAATGACTAGTTCATATTTCTCCAATACCTTTGGGCTTGTCTAGAAAGCTAATTTATAATATTAATGTATTGTAAGGTACTGCCAGACAGGCTACATATCTAAAGAACATTTAAGGGCAAAAAGCCATCTCCACATACTATTTTTTTATAATACCAAGTTCCAAACATGGACTGGCCAAAGGAATACTAAGATAAAGTATGCTGGCTAAATATAACCTCTGTTGTTGAAAAGCAAAGTCAACAGAGTCAGTTACTTAAAAACAGTAGTAGTAGTTTAATTGCAATAAGAGAATGGGGGAAAAAGACCATAGTTACATAAATGATTAAATGGTAGAGCTTGTAAGCATAAAATGAAAATATTTAGCCATAAAACAGTTCCAATCAATAAAAAAGAAAGGAAAAAAATAAAGCCAAGAGAGCCTAGCAAAGGGAAGTCTGATACCTGTACACACAAGGTTCCTGCATGCACCGTTGCGAAAATCGTGAAATACCCTATTGCGATGATCTTGCAGCATTTTAGCGTGGATGTAGAAGCAAGAGTAACCAAGCTCAGTAATCTTCTTTGCCAAAAGTTCAACACGGTTTACAGAGTTACAGAATATTATGGATTGGTTAATTTGCAGCTGTATGGAAAAAGAAATTATATGCATCAGTCACATATCATTGTATTCAAGGTCACAGAACCTAGAGATGCATATAAGTACAAACTTTATATCAGGAAAAAAACAAACCTTGGAAAAGAGAGTATTAAGGCAATGAACTTTCTGCCTTTCTTCCACAAAAGCATAGAACTGTGTAATTCCCTTGAGCGTAAGTTCATCCATAAGGTTAATAACATAAGGTTTAGGCAGATATTTATCCTTAAATTCCTTAACGGTCACAGGAAATGTTGCTGAGAACATCAAAATCTGCCGATTCGATGGAAGGTATCGAATCAACTGCTCAATAGAAGGTTGAAACTCTGGAGAAAGAAGCTTATCCGCCTACAAGGAAACAAATGGCTGTAAGAGCGAATGCCTATTTATTGACAAATCTTTTACCACGCCATCAATTCAAACTTAACTTCTTTGCATCGTTCTCTCTTTTTGCTTCACAGACCAATTACTTATGTTATTCTTTACGGTTTTTAAGTCTGCTTTGCAAAACTTCCATATATAATACATAATGAGCATTGTGCCATGGTTCATGTAATCAGATTTTGCCATTTTTGGTTGTGTCTTAGAATCATAACAGATAGATAACTCTCTGTTCCTGTAGGAACAAACAAAGACATAGCAATTCTAAATCCACTTAGCCTCGAATAGAAAAGTGAATCATACCATGGCCCATCAAACTGAGAACAAGGTTAAAAGGGGAAATGAAGCAGAGCCAGGAGTACAGAGAGCGTGAATGTTTTGCCTTTGCATTTGTTTTGTACTTCTGTTCATAGATTACAAGGACATTATACAACAAGACCCTAAAAATGCTTCAGTAAGATGATTAATGAAGTGTCTATTTATTTAAGAGCAAAAGCAATCTATATGACAGCAAAACTAACTATGTGATACCTCATCCATTATAACCATCAAACTTGTAACAAAAGCAATTCGATATGATAATAAAACTATGTGATACCTCATCCATTATAAGCATCGAACAATCCTTCAGAACGCAAATGCCTTTCTTTGTAAGGTCCAAAATTCGACCAGGTGTCCCAACTAGTAAATGAACAGGTTGATAAAGCCGAATAATATCATCCTTTAGGCTGGTTCCTCCAGTAGTGACCATTACTTGAATTTTCAAGTGTTTCCCAAGTTCTTTGCAGACTTGCGAAGTTTGTAAAGCCAATTCCCTTGTAGGGACTAATATGACAACTGAATATCAGAAGAAAGAAGTTAGAACCTAAATGTTCATATTGATCATGAGCCCCATGCAGGATAATGCAATATCTTGAATAGTAAAACACCTTGAATCGCATTTTTGTCTTGGTCAATCTTTTCTAGTGCAGGTATACAAAATGCAGCAGTTTTGCCAGTTCCATTCTTTGCTCTTGCAAGAATGTCACTACCAGTTAATGCAATAGGGATGCTTTCTTCTTGGATAGGTGAAGGCCTTTCAAATCCTTTCTCATATATCCCCATAAGAAGTTCACGTTTCAGAAAATAGTCTTCGAATTCATTTCCCTTGGTTGCAGTAACATCCTGCACAGATAATTTTTAAAGAACATGAGTAAGAAATAGAGAAATTCACACTGGCTCAGCGAAAATAGGGAAGATACATATCATGATTAAAATGAACCAAATCAAACTAAACACTTGACTAAGTCAACACTCAGCAATGCATTCTTAAAAAGAAAGAGGATATATAAAAAATTGGAAGGGGTTTCAAATTTGAAACAACAGAGGTATGTATAATAGTGCAGACACTAGATAATATGTTGATCAGCAGCAGCATCAAATACCCTTCTTTCATCGTCTCATAGTACTGAGATATCATTGCTTGTGATGAACAGAATTTAAATATATATTATCTACTCTAGACATCCAAATTTGCAATAACTAAACTGTTTATTTATAATTTGTTCTTGTGATTGAAAACATACATACCCTATGAAAAGACGCAAAATATTTTCAAGAAAAACAGACAATAGGTGCTAAAGAGCGTCAATAATTTGCCAGTCCATAACAACCATACTATCTACTACTGACATGGAGCCGGGGGGGGGGGGGGGGGGGGGGGGAA
>NC_028456.1:25828639-25837463 GCF_000263155.2 Setaria italica | reverse complement strand
TCACCGGGGATCTTCGGCGGTAAATCCCGCCCCTTAATGTGAGGGTTTTATTCCCATCAGTGGTTTCCCGACGGATTTGGACTCAGAGTGTTTTTGGGGGGGGGGGGGATAAATTACTTCTGTTCTGTATCGTGTATCTTGAGGTGGAAGCTTCAGCTGAGCCTTCCAATCTTGTGAACTGCATAAGGATTAAAATTCAATCGCAGGCCTTCTATTATATGGATTATAGCATATATCACGAAAGTACAAAGAAGAATTATACAATAGCCACCATTATAACTATAACTACTACATCATAATGTATTTTCAAAACGGAACTACTAAATCATAGGATGCAGCAGTCACGCCCTCATTTTAGTAAGGATAGAACTAAGTGGCTGCACTATGCACACCATGGTGATCCATCACAGACAACAAAACCATTCCTATTTAGTGAATATGTAAATCCTTCCAAAAACTAACTCAAGTCAGAATGCCGGCCCTGGTACTGTGGTAATAGTCTTTCCACTTGTGTCCTATAGGTCCTGGGTTCGAATCAGCCTACCTTTTACTAACTAACTCAATGCAGTGACCCTAAATGAACTCTATACAAACTAAACTCACAGCTACACCCTCCGTCCCAAGTAGGCTTGTCCTAAGTCGAACCATCTCAGGTTTGACGCAAGTTTATAGAAAAGATATTCACATCTTCAACACCACATAAGTACACAATGAAAATATACTTCATGATAGATTTGAAGATACTAATTTGGTGCCATAGACTTAAAATATTTTCTTATCAATTTGGTCAGACCTAATATAGTTTGACTTAGGACAAATCTGAATGTAACTATATTTGGGGCAGAGGGAGTACAGGTTTTTCCAAAATATAAACAACAGTTTGTTCCATCAATGGCGCATTAGTAAGCAAGCTTATTGACAAGGAAAATACTATACATATAACTGCTGTGTACGTTCCCCATGTATGACTCAATCTACTGTGGTGGTCTGCGCATGCTTCTGGTTCACGTATTCACACCATGAGGCTGCTGACTCGTACAAGGAGTCAGAAGCCAGTCGGACATGTAGCAGGGTTCTTGATGAAATTACTTCATGAGAAGTAATCTGCTGATTATTTGCTGAATGCTACTGCGGTGTGGTAAGCTTCCACAAAACTTTCATTAGACTATGTAACTGCCCTATCTAGCACCACAAGTCTGACTACAAACCTCAGAACACTACAGCCAAAATTCCACTAGTTACACGGAATGGTAGCCTGCGGCCCTTACATAACGAAATTCCAGGTTCATAAATCACATAAATACCGAACAGTCAGTACCAATACCAAATAAGTTGTGAGACATTTCAAGTGCTCCTTTCACCTTGAATCGATGCCGTCCACGGCAGGCGTTGCCTTCTGTGCGCCAGCACCCGCGGCCTCGCCAGCGATCTGCCGACGCCGAAGCCACTGCTGCTGTTGCTGTTGCTGGCTGAGGTGCTGCGAGGGCTGCGGCTGCGGCTGACGCTGTACGTACTGCTGATGGTACGCCTGCGACGGCGGCGGCGGCTGCTGGTGGTGATGCTGTTGCTGCTGCGGGGGCGGGCCGCGGCCGTAGTAGTTAGGGTTCCCGCCGCGGCCGTTCCCGATGCCAGGAGGGTACCTGGCCCGCGGATCCATCGCAACGAGGAGCGCTCAAATCGAGGAGAAATCAGGCCGGCGGATAGATCTGGCCCGAGGACGACGACTTGGAATTTGGATGCTGCAATTGGGAAATTTTTAGGGGCGGTTTCCGTAAGCGCTTGCCTCTTTTGGCGAGTTCGTGCCTTCGTAGGTGGGGGAGAACCGGAGGGGCAGGGGAAGGCTGGAAGCGTCGCGGAAGTGATTCAGACAGACTAGGGCAAAGGCGAACTGGGACGACTAGAGTTGGAAATTACAGAATGGCCCTTCCCTTCCTTTTTCATCTGCACGAATGGCTTGGCCCTGCTGGGAAGTTGCAGTATGAAACAATTCAAATCGGTAGTGTATTGCAATTCAAGTGACAAGTGGTAATGAAGTCCCAAATTTTGGATGGGTGCATTTGAACAATTGAACTCGACGTATGTCCGTTTTTATTTGTAATTAGTAAAAGCATGTTTTATGATGTGCAAAGTGTACTTAGGGGTCTTTAAACTTTTTCCGGAGTCTCATCCCAAGTATGAATCAAGTACATAACGGAACATAGAGTGAACAATATGGAAATTTTGAAAATCTAGATGAAACATGGAAATAATATAATCTTTTATAAACAACAAATTGTGGCAAGACATGAGAAACGGGAGAGCATGTTAGTTAGGGGTTCAATTACAGGGTATTTAAGAAAAAAACTATTTCTTGGTTGTTTATGTATGTATACAGAGAGAAAAACTATATAGTATTAGCTACTTTTTTGTGATGGAGTTTTTTTATTTTATACAAATTATGTTTATGTGTGCGGTGTGCCTGTTCACTTTGTCGCTACTTTTTTGTGATACAGTTTTTTCTTTTATAAAAAAACAAAACGGACTTAAAAACTCATGTACACACATTTACTCGTATTGACGCATTCGTATACCCTACCTATGAGCACACAGATCACTTGTCATAAATTCTTTTACAACCATTTTGGATCAACTTACGATTGCACATAGGTGTTTGTAGACCTGAGCATTTTAAGCTCGGTTCGGCACGGCCCGAGCTCGATAGGTTTTGGCCCGCCCACGCTAGCTATCGGGGCGGACGTGGTTAGTGAAAACCAAGCCAAAAAAATTGGATTGGCTCGAGCCCACCCAAACAATTAATTTCATTTATTTTTTAATAAAAAAGAGCGGGCGGCCCGAGCCCAGCTTGAAAACTCGGCCCGACAATGCCCATGGACTGTTCGTGGGCACAAATTTTCAGCCTGAAATGAATCGGGCTTTTTGTCGGTCCGATCCGATCCGCAAAACACTAAGGTCTTTTCTATAGTGCACGATCTCACCCGTTTCCGTTTGTTTGTGTGTTGAGCCGAGCTCATTCATAATGTAAAGCTCAAACTTGTGCAAATGTCACTGCTTGTTTCATTTTATGTGACATCCGGTTCAAATTTGGATGATCCAGTAGTGGTCCATGAGCGCAAGTGCGCATGTTTAGTACCACCTTACTAGTTGAGAAGGGTGGAGCCAACTTACAAGCCTTTGTCCACCAACCATAGCACCTTCGGGTTAACCCTTTTACACGAAGTGAGGACGAAAGTGTAAGCAGGGTGCTATATGTATGCGTGCCCACCCCTCGGAAGAGCTAGGCGATGCGGCTTTGGAGGGCGGGGTGTGGTATCAGAGCCGACCCTCGCAGTTGCGCGTATGGATCAGTGTGCGAGCATATGGCGCACAGTGTTCGTCTACACAACCGTTTAGCCCATTTACACATAGATTTCCAGATGGGCCAGGCACATTGGGCGGCCCGAGACCCGACACTAAAAAGCACGACACAAGCACGGGTCCGGCACGAGGTGAATAGTGCCAGGGCTAGCCCGGCATGATGATAGGGCCGTCCCTGGGCCGCATCCTCGGCACGTTGGGCCAGCACGAGCCCGGCACGATTTTTAAGTCAGCCCGGTGCCAGCTCGATACCCTAGCAACCCTCTCCCCACCGTTGGATGAGCAACCCACGAGTCCATATATACACACACACACACATAGAGAGAGAGAAGAACCCTAATTATTTACCCTCCCCACCTCCCCCCTCCCCCGTAACCAGCAGCCGCCGCCCGCCGGTCCGCCGCCCTCCATCCCGTGATGCCACCACGGCCGCCCCTCGACCCTCCCTCCCCGGCTCCCCTCATGCCTCTGTCGGGGGCCGTCCGCCGTCGCTACCTGGAGGGGCGCCTGCCGGTGCCGGGGGCCGCCGCCGCTGGGGCACCCCTCCACCACCACCACCCCTTCCTCCCTCCATCAACCGTCGTCCCTCCCTCCCCTCACTCCTCTGCCGCTGCCACTCCTTACTGCTCCGTCGTTGCCGTTGCTGCGGGAGACGCGGTTAGGACCCAGGAGCTGCGCTGGTCGCCGCCGTTGCTGCCAGGGGCTGCTGCGGGGGCCGGCTGCCGCCGCCGCCACCGGGAGCCGCCGCGGGGGGCTGGATGCCGCCGGGAGCCGCCGCGGGGGCCTGGCTACCGCCGTCGCCTGCCAGGGGCGCCTGGAGCTGGCCGTCGCTGCCAGTGCCAGGCCGGGCACTAGCACGGCAGGGCCCGTCGTGCTAGCGAGCTGGCTCGACCCGATAAAAAGGCTGTTGGGACGGGCCTGGGCCGCCTCCTCGGTACGCAGTGCCTGCCCGGCCCGACACGAAAACCTTTCGGGCCTATTAGTGCCGGGCCTAAGTAGTGCCGGGCCACATCAGGCTAGTGCCGGGCTAGGGCCGGGCAGCCCATTTGGAAATCTATAATAGTTGTATGATCTAGGATACCGACTAGGGGTGCATAGGCGGTTTCAACTAAAATCGCAACAATAAATAAATTTAATTAGTAATATAAGAGAAATACTATTTCTACTCTTTCTGGAACTAAGGGAGGGTTTTGCAACCTAGGGTGACATGTTACAATTCAATCTCTAGGAACGTAATTGCTCAAAGTAAATTGCAATAATGAAATTGAGCAAAGAAATGACCGAAGACAAGAGACGAATATTTCCCGTGGAGTCGATGACTTGCTGGTCACCCCTAATTCACGTTGAGGTGGATTCAATGTTCCAATCACTCCTCTATCAAGAGTCCGCTTGATTTTGAGCCGGCTTGAATCAAAGAACCTCTCCAAACCTCGATTCCACTAGATTTGCTCTTCACCACTCCGGCGAGGTGAGCACAAAAACCTCTCACAAGAATAATCGGGGATCCTTCACAATCTTTTTGAAGGGTTCAACAACTCCACAGCCTCCAAGCCGTCTAGGAGGCGGCAACCTCCAAGAGTAACGAGCCAATGATGCTTACTTGAAAACTCTCTAGTGCCACAAAGCTCAAACTCTTAATGCAATACACTAGGATGCTCTCAATCTCACAAGAATGCAACCTCTAAGCAAAGTGAGTGAGAGAAAGGAGAAAGGAGGCTCAAATATGTCAAGGAAGCTTTTCAAAGTGCTAAGAGAGCTCACCCACACTTGGACGTGAGCTATTTATAGAGCCTTCCTCCAAAGCTAGCTGTTATGTTCAAAACGCGCAGACATAGAGGTTTGGCGGACCATCCACCTTTATGAGCGCGGACCGTCCGTAGTTCATCCCAACGGCTACTGCTGCATTAAATGCATGGCAGAACTGTTCATTGCAGCATAGGTGGACCGTCCGCCCTTATAGGCGCAGACCATCCGCGGTTCAAATTTCCAACCACGCAGCAAGCCCCTAGACATGGAGAACATGCTAACTTTCAAAGTTCATGAGGTAGACCGTCCATTCAAAACTGGCGGACCATCCGTCGTTCATTTTCACCCACCAGCCAGAACTGTTTTGTCAAACATTTGAAGTTAATTGGCGGACCGTCCGCTCCAAGGGGTCGGACCGTCTGCCATTGACCCTCAAGCTCCACTCAGAACCAAGACAGGTTCTATCCAAATTTAAGATGAAGTGGCAGACCGTCCGCCTCTATTACTTCGCGCCCTACCAGAACAAGATCTTGTTCTATCTAAAAACCAAACCAAGTGGCGGACCATCCATCCTTTTGTGCCGGACTGTTCGTCCTTTCACTTTTCAGCGCAAGAACATCTTCAAAGATTGGCTATGTCAAATAATGGTCCACCTTTACAAGGGAGACCGTTCGCCATACACACCATGTTAGCCAATTTCAAAACACATTTTTACCATCGTTTTCCCACTTTTCAAACAAGATAGACCTATATGCATGCGATGCAATTGTTTGAGCAAAGTGGCACTAAAGAACCGTCAAGCAAGTGAAATTTGACCTTCTTGATAGTACGGCTAGCCTATCAAGCCTATCAACTCAGTCAATTATCATCCACTGAGCACCTCTGGACTGGTAAAATGGAAAAGTCCCTTGAGCTTTCCAATACAAATTCATCCAAGCTATCTTCATAGCATCCTTTAAAGCTCAATTCAACTCTAGGACTAACATAAACTCATATCTCCAATAAAATTGTTAGTCCACAACCGTTGTCATTAATTACCAAAATTCAACTTGCGGGCCTAGATGCTTTCAACAGTACCTAGCTGTATCTGTTTAATCACCCATTTAACCCTTTTAATGGCCATTTAACCCGTTTAATTATCTATTTAGTCCAAATAAAGAGCTAAACGGTAAGTGACCGGCCGTGTAGCGTTTAGGGTAATATTGATGGCGCATGCGGTGTGTGTTCCCAGCATGGCATATGGCGCCGGCACTGAACGTACGGTTGTGCGCTAAAAGTGGAACGTTCCTGGATATTTATCCGAGTGTGGGTGGGTTGGACCGATGAGGACGTTGGGTCACTTGAGGAGGTGTATGTGACATTCGGTCCAAATTTGGATGGCCCAGTAGTGGCTCATGAGCGTAAGTGTGCATATTTAGTACCACCTTGCTAGTTGAGTAAAGGTGGAGCCAACTTATAAGCCTTTGTCCACCAGCCATATCATCTTCGGGTTAACCCTTTTATAGTGTAATCAGTGTGCTATGTGTACGTGTGCCTGTCCCTAACAAAAGTTGGGCGATACGGTTTTGGAGGATGGGGTGTTTCATTTACTTAGGCCCTGTTTGGGAAGGGCGTGTTAAAATTTAACAGGGTGTTAAACTTTAACACCCTCAAATAAAGGTGTTAAACTTTAGTATCTTGAGGTGTTTGGATGATCTGTTAAAATTTAACATCTTAGGTTGTAATTGACAACTTTACCCCTCATCACTCCTCTCAATGGCAGCCAAATACCCCTTCTTCCTTCTTCTCCTTCCTCCTCCTTCCTTCTTCCTCCTTTCCTGCGCCTGGCGCCTCCGGCCCCACCCCTGCTCGGTCCACGCCGTGCCCGGCGCCAGCGTCGGCGTCGGCGCTGCCGGCCGCCCCGTCGGCCCCTCCCCTGCGCCTGCCGCCTCCGGCCCCGCCCCGCCGCCGGCGTCCCCTACCGCGGCGCTAGCGGCCGCGCCCGCCCGAGCCCCCAACGCCACCACCGCGCCCGCCCAAGCCCCCACCGCCACCACCTGCGCCGCCCGCCGCCCGCGCGAGGCCGCCCGCGCTGGCCGCCGCCCGCCGCCCGCGCGAGGCTGCCCGCGCGAGCCCGCCGCGTGCTGCCCAGCGCGGCATCCCGGCGCAGGAGCGGCGCGGACCGGCGGTGGCGCGCGATGGGCGGACCAGCGGCGGCGCGACGGGCGGACTGGCGGCGGTGCGCGACGTGCGGATCGGGGAAGGAAGATGAGGGCAGTGGAGGAGAGAGAAGAGGAGAGAGAGGGGGGCAACCAGGGAATAAGTGGGGAGGGGGACCACTTTTAACACCTTTAGCACATTTTAACACCCCCTCCATGTGTTTATGAAAAGAGGGGTGTTAAATTTTAACACTTCATCTTTAACACTTGTGTTTGGCAACCAAAAGTGTTAAAATCTGTTAAAAAGGGGGTGTTAAACTTTAACACCCCCTTCCCAAACAGGCCCTTAGTTGCCTTTTACCTACACTATTGCATTGGCAAGTGAAAATTTGAATCGGCAGAGGATCCCTTACTTTGTGCCATAGCTGTACTAGCACAAAGTATATTGTCTGCTCGTTTAAATGAATAGATGGAAAAATAAACTCGAACCCATGCAATTCCGACCGTGGAGAGGGGACAATAATCCACACTAACCCACACATTTGTACTCAAACTCTGCATGCTATATTTAACTGCACATTGGTATACCACACAATTTACACTTTCGCCTACGGAAGAAACAGATTAACAGAATGCTTCGCGACGAACCGTTGGAAAAGAACACTCTGACACCTAGTTGATCCCAAGGAACTCGGTCATGGAGAGCAGATCGCAGAACCCTCCTCCCTGCACGTCCATCTGATCCACCGCCGCGTCGAACCCCCAGCCGCAGATGCCGCCGTCGCCGAGCCCGTGCAGGGAATCCACCGCGCCGCACGGGCCGTCCACCTGCACGGACCCCTGGTGGCTCAGGCCCTGCCCCGGGCTGCGCCCGCTCACGTCGAAGACGCCGGCGTCCGGACCCAGCGCCGCCAGGCTGGTGCCGTAGTCCATGTCGAGCCAGTCCGCGAACATGACCTTGGGGAGCACGGGAGCGTGCGGCCGCACCGCGCCCGCCCTGGCGGGCTCGGTGACGGTGAGGCAGCTCGAGTCGTCGGCCGAGGACGACTCGACCGGCTCCGACGAGTCAGAGCTCGCGGGGTGGTTGGCGCGTTCCCGACCGTTGTCGCTGGGGTTGGGGCTCCCGGCGCGGACGTCGGAACCGGCGGGTGTCGCCGGGTCCGCCGCGCACTTGGCCTGCGCGCCGCCCTCGACGCGCTTCTTGAGGTACGAGTTCCAGTAGTTCTTCACCTCGTTGTCGGTCCGGCCCGGCAGGTGCCGCGCGATCTGAGACCACCTGCAGCACAAACATTTCTCACCGTGTCAGAGAGGCAGTCATAGGGGGTGTTTGGGAGGAGGGAGCTAAACTTTAGCTCTGTCACATCGAATGTTTGGATACTAATTAGGAGGATTAAACATAAGCTAATTACAAAACTAATTGCAGAACCCCTAGGCTAAATCGCAAGACGAATCTATTAAGCCTAATTAATCCATCATTAGTGAATGGTTACTGTAGCACCACATTGTCAAATCATGGACTAATTAGGCTTAATAGATTCGTCTCGCGATTTAGCCTAGGGGTTGTGTAATTAGTTTTGTAATTAGCC